>NC_083570.1:88002877-88182877 GCF_027579695.1 Neoarius graeffei | reverse complement strand
TGAAATGAGATCAAATTTTTTGAAACACCCTGTATTATTATTAAACACTAACCCTATCATTGATATAGTGAATTTTTCTGTAAGGAGCCATTTACATACTAAGATTTATTATTTATATAAGGACTCTCAAGTGCTTTATTATGGGAATGTCTTCAGGACTGAGACCTTTGTACTTTGTGGGTTCTCAGTAGCTGGACAAGCTGTATTTTTTTTAATATTAACTTCGAGAGAGAGATAGAGAGAGAGAAAGAGACTGCTAAGGAAACGACTTTCCAAGCTGCTATAAGTGATAACCAGAACTAACTGGTTTTATAGACATTCCACATCATTAAATGGAACTAAAAACCATTAAAAGAACAAGGTGTTGTTCATTATTTAATAAATAGGCACACTGCTGTGGTATAAGAGGAATACAACACTTCAGGACATGCTTTTATAGAAAACTAATTAAATTCAAGTTAGCATGACACTACCCCATTGGTTATTTTCCTAAAACAACACATCCTTCTGTTTGATTTTTAAATTTGTGAAAGGTGCTGTTATCTGGTGTTACACTGTTAGCTGAGAAAACCATTTAAAAATTCATTTCAGTGAAAAACAATAGTGAGCCTGTCTGTCCTGCCTACATTCCTGCTCGCTCCTTTTTGATATCTCACCCTATACTTCTTTGTCAACCTCAATATATCAATCATTCTCTCTCCTTTTATGACTACATGCCTGTCTTCCCAGACACATTAGCCTTTTTTCAGTGCTCCTACCAAACCCATTATCTTTCTCTTTTTAAGGATGAGATTTTCTCTCCTTCAGCATTATCTTCCATCATTCACAGTGCCGTTATCAAACTACATCCCTATTTCATCAGGCTTTAATTCTTGATTCTACTTAGTTTTCAATAGAATACATAATAAATAGCACACACTTACACACACACACACACACACACACACATGCTCTTTTCCATTCACCCAGGTTCTAGGCGGATAGCTGGAATCAGCACTGACTTCGCCCACACAGACTGGGCAAGACAACACTCATTCCCTCCGTCCCTACTTCTCTCATCATCTCTAAATAACACAAGCTTCTTCTTTCTGTCTGTATCAGTCTAACAAGGAGATGGGATTTCTTTATTACCTGTACTTCTAACTTTATTTTCAAATGTCTATATTGCAAAAGTCGCCCATTTTGTAATTTTTTCTTGCTAATGCTTTTTGTTTTTTATTTTTCTGCCTCTCCTTCTAAGCCTCTTACTCATTCGCTCCCATTTCCATCTGCCTCTGGCATCACAGCGAGTTGGCTGATCTCCTCATTTGCAATTCCCTAATTCATCGTCCAACCTTCGTCGTCCAACCTATCGAGCAGATCCCCTCCTTTCTTTCTTTAACACTCTCCTTCTTATTTCATTTCAATTAAATTCATGGTAATTGAATTAATTCTCAATTAATTAAAATTACACTGAATTACTTGACAATATTTAATCAATAATTAGCATTAAATGAATGTTAAAATAATAAAGAAATCCAGCTATAACATAAACCATTTTGTGGATCACATACAATGACAATATGTAGGAAAACAATATTAATATGAGTTATTATATCTCTCTATTGTATCTATTAGTGCATGGTGATGTGATAGATTAATGTTTCTATTAAACTACAGTATAATAAAACCTGTCCAGTGTAACTGTGTCTTAAATCCAGTCATAAGAAAGTGCAGTGATTTCTTTCAGCTAAATATAGTTCATCCATGATTTGCTAGTTTATCAGGAGTACCATTGATATACTGTAGGTCAATGTCGATGTACAAATATTTCCTAATTCAAGTGCAAAAAAAAGAAAAAATTGGAGATCTACAGTATTTTCAAGATTTGGGTTTAAAGATTCAGTTCCAACTCTGCTAAGAGTCATCAACACACTATAGAAAAGCAACTACTGTTCCTTGACTTCATTTGCATTAAGTAGTTCATTCATTCTCAGTAACCACTTTATATTATTGAGCTCAGGATCAAACCAGTGACCCTGGAGCTGTGAATATGATCATGAAGATGGACTCCTTATTTACCTAATCTATGTGGAAAATTTAGGAAACATTTCGACATAATTTTGGGCAAAAATATTTATATTTTCCTGAAGATGAGGGGTCAAAGTCTCATCTCATTATCTCTAGCTGCTTTATCCTGTTCTACAGGGTCGCAGGCAAGCTGGAGCCTATCCCAGCTGACTACGGGCGAAAGGCGGGGTACACCCTGGACAAGTCGCCAGGTCATCACAGGGCTGACACAGAGACACAGACAACCATTCACACTCACATTCACACCTACGGTCAATTTAGAGTCACCAGTTAACCTAACCTGCATGTCTTTGGACTGTGGGGGAAACCGGAGCACCCGGAGGAAACCCACGCGGACACGGGGAGAACATGCAAACTCCGCACAGAAACTACAGTGGGGCAAAAAAGTATTTAGTCAGCCACCAATTGTGCAAGTTCTCCCACTTAAAAAGATGAGAGAGGCCTGTAATTTTCATCATAGGTACACTTCAACTATGAGAGACAGAATGGGGGGAAAGAATCCAGGAAATCACATTGTAGGATTTTTAATGAATTAATTGGTAAATTCCTCGGTAAAATAAGTATTTGGTCACCTACAAACAAGCAAGATTTCTGGCTCTCACAGACCTGTAACAACTTCTTTAAGAGGCTCCTCTGTCCTCCACTCGTTACCTGTATTAATGGCACCTGTTTGAACTCGTTATCAGTATAAAAGACACCTGTCCACAACCTCAAACAGTCACATTCCAAACTCCACTATGGCCAAGACCAAAGAGCTGTCAAAGGACACCAGAAACAAAATTGTAGACCTGCACCAGGCTGGGAAGACTGAATCTGCAATAGGTAAGCAGCTTGGTGTGAAGAAATCAACTGTGGGAGCAATTATTAGAAAATGGAAGACATACAAGACCATTGATAATCTCCCTCGATCTGGGGCTCCACGCAAGATCTCACCCCGTGGGGTCAAAATGATCACAAGAACAGTGAGCAGAAATCCCAGAACCACACGGGGGGACCTAGTGAATGACCTGCAGAGAGCTGGGACCAAAGTAACAAAGGCTACCATCAGTAACACACTACGCCGCCAGGGACTCAAATCCTGCAGTGCCAGACGTGTCCCCCTGCTTAAGCCAGTACATGTCCAGGCCCGTCTGAAGTTTGCTAGAGAGCATTTGGATGATCCAGAAGAGGATTGGGAGAATGTCATATGGTCAGATGAAACCAAAATAGAACTTTCTGGTAAAAACTCAACTTGTCGTGTTTGGAGGAGAAAGAATGCTGAGTTGCATCCAAAGAACACCATACCTACTGTGAAGCATGGGGGTGGAAACATCATGCTTTGGGGCTGTTCTTCTGCAAAGGGACCAGGACGACTGATCCATGTAAAGGAAAGAATGAATGGGGCCATGTATCGTGAGATTTTGAGTGAAAACCTCCTATCATCAGCAAGGGCATTGAAGATGAAACGTGGCTGGGTCTTTCAGCATGACAATGATCCCAAACACACCGCCCGGGCAACGAAGGAGTGGCTTCGTAAGAAGCATTTCAAGGTCCTGGAGTGGCCTAGCCAGTCTCCAGATCTCAACCCCATAGAAAATCTTTGGAGGGAGTTGAAAGTCTGTGTTGCCCAGCGACAGCCCCAAAACATCACTGCTCTAGAGGAGATCTGCATGGAGGAATGGGCCAAAATACCAGCAACAGTGTGTGAAAACCTTGTGAAGACTTACAGAAAACGTTTGACCTCTGTCATTGTTATATACCCTTTGTTGGCAAAGTATTGAGATGAACTTTTGTTATTGACCAAATACTTATTTTCCACCATAATTTGCAAATAAATTCTTTAAAAATCAGACTGTGATTTTCTGGATTTTTTTTCTCATTCTGTCTCTCATAGTTGAAGTGTACCTATGATGAAAATTACAGGCCTCTCTCATCATTTTAAGTGGGAGAACTTGCACAATTGGTGACTGACTAAATACTTTTTTGCCCCACTGTATATACTCTCTAGCTATTCTACAGGCTTTGTGTCTGATGTGTAACTAACTCTCATGTACTAGTGTTTAATCTATTAACTGTGTCTAGTTGCTCTTTTCCTTCTACATTTATTTTTCACTTATTTCCAATCCCTTGGTGGAAAAATATCTCTCATCAGTGTTGAGTCTTTGAACAGCTTGATGCTTGGATTGTACACTGCCTCACTCATAATGTGCCAAAACAAGCATCCATCCATCCATTATCTGTAGCCGCTTATCCTGTTCTACAGGGTCGCAGGCAAGCTGGAGCCTATCCCAGCTGACTATGGGCAAGAGGCGGGGTACACCCTGGACAAGTTGCCAGGTCATCACAGGGCTGACCAAAATAAGCATCTGCCATCTAAATATATGTAAATGTATACATATGGACCAAAATACATTTATATGCACACCTACACCCATACACATTAGTGCAAACACTTAATCATACTCACACAAACCCCATCCTGTTATAGAAGCCAAAAATAATATTTTTGCCAGTTATAGTTAGAGAAACAAATACCCTTACTCACTCCTTCAAGCAGTGGCATTCCTGTATGGAGAACCAAATGATCATGATGCCCTTCTCCTGACAGTATTTTTTAGTTTCTCCCTGTAATAGAGTTAACCAAACCCAGAAATGTCTTTTGACAAAGCATTTGTCTCAGATATACTTGTATATTTTGCAAAGAAAGAGAAAGTGCATCTTTGTCCCTTCCATGTCAGCTTTCTTCACTAATTAATCTTCTTCATGTGCCAGTTTTTCAATTTTAGAGCGGCACAAAATCTGTATATGCTTTATTTGGGTGAATAAAAGAAACATAATATGTAGCAGGGATCAACAGTCCAAAACACAGATAGGCTATGTCAGGGGTGTCCAATCTTATCTGCAAAGAGCCGGTACGGGTACAGGTTTTTATTCCAATCAAGCAGAAGCCACATTTGATTCCTCCTGTTTAATTATTTGATTTTGGCTTATATATGATCAAGTGTGACTTCTGCTGGGTTGTAATGAAAATCTGCCCCCACACTCGCCCTTTCTGGATAAGACTGGACACCCCTGGTTGATGTTAAACAAGGATAGTACAACTTTTATAATCAATGTCAAAACACAGATAATAGTTGAAACACCCCCCCAGAATGAACAGGGAAAGAAACCAAAGCTGGATATATCAATGCAAAAAGCACAAGACTTCACGACACCACAAAGAAACAGCATGGTATACATAGACAAACTATTAGAAGACTAACACACAACAGGTATGTGTGATTGGGTAACAAACCAGTGAGCAGAAGGGCTGAGACAGGTCTGAAACAGAAGCAAGTGGGGGCTCAGTAGTTAAAGCTTTCAAGTTATGTCCTTGAACAAGATTTTTAAACGTTCCTTTGCTCATTTGTATGTCTCAATTTCAAGTTGCCTTAAAAAAACTCCCTGAGCCCAGATGGGTGATGAAATACAAAGACATATGGCAATATACACAAACACATGGAGAACCTAAAAAACCCTCCCACACACATAATGGGAGAGCAGCGCTCGTCGAATTGGTAACTGCAATGCCCTGATGGGGAAGACATGACATTTATTCAGTTGATATTTGATCAGGGTTTATTTCTACTTAATATCTCTGAAAGAGAATAAATATGGTATAATTTGGTGAGCTTGTGCCCACTGTAGTCTCAGGTTCCTGTTTTTATATGACAGAAGTGTAACTTGACGTGGTCTTCTGCTGTTGTAGGCCATCCACCACAGGTTTTGTGCTTTCTGGGATGATTTCTGCTCACCGTGGGTGTAAAGAGTGATTATTTGAGTTACTGTAGCTTGAACCAGTCTGGCTATTCTCATCTGACCTCTCTTATCAATGCTCATCAAGTCATTTCTGCCTGCAATCCTGACACTCTTGTTTTTAGTGCAGCTCCATACATAAGACAATATGGTAATGCATCGACCTGATTTTTGATGGCTTTTGCGACCGTATAATGTCCATCCGTACGTACAAATAATGTACGTGTACCACCACAGGGAACCCAATCATAAGTGCAAGGTAACATATCTCATAAACACTTGACCACCGGACAACGAAATTTGTATCTTTATTGACATAAGATATATGGGTTTTTCTCCGGTGCTTATTTTTTATTTACTTTTTAAAAAATAATGTGGGATCAGGGGCGGCATGGTGGTGTAGTGGTTAGCGCTGTCGCCTCACAGCAAGAAAGTCCAGGTTTGAGCCCCGTGGCCGGCGAGGGCCTTTCTGTATGGAGTTTGCATGTTCTCCCCGTGTCCGCGTGGGTTTCCTCCGGGTGCTCCGGTTTCCCCCACAGTCCAAAGACATGCAGGTTAGGCTAACTGGTGACTCTAAATTGACCGTAGGTGTGAATGTGAGTGTGAATGGTTGTCTGTGTCTATGTGTCAGCCCTGTGATGACCTGGCGACTTGTCCAGGGTGTACCCCGCCTTTCACCCGTAGTCAGCTGGGATAGGCTCCAGCTTGCCTGCGACCCTGTAGAAGGATAAAGTGGCTAGAGATAATGAGAATGTGGGATTATTTACTAATACTGTAGCAACTCTTGGCATTAAGAACAACTGCAGAGAGTCTCTGACGGGTGCAGATGCATTTTATTCTTCTTGAACACGAGTATAGCATCGAACACCGGACATCAAACACCGTATACCATACACTGAGCACCGTGAAAACTAAATAAAATAAAATAAAAATAATTAACGTAACAGGGTTGTAAACAAATACACAATTTTGCAGACTAACGTTTACAGACTATGCTCTGAACGTTACACACCTCGCTCCGCTCAACCAAGGATGCAAGCCTTTACAAGTTAGCCAAAAATGCGCCATTAACCTCTGCGCTCAAAATCTTGTGCTAAACCACAGTTCAACCAATGCACTGAACACAAACAAAACACATTCAATAAACAGCACATACACACTTTACGTTGTGAATGAATGACACATCAGGATGACAGACAGCAAAGCTTTATAACAAACCACGCTAAACCTCTGATGGAGGTACATGGTGAAAGTAAACACAGCAGTGAGCGTCTGTAGCATAACAAAGACAGCTTCCTGGGCTGACAGCTCCGCCCAGAACATGAATAATGAGTGACAGTTCTGGCCGCCACTTACAAACACTCATCAGGGACTCCGCTTTTAGGCAGTATGTATGTATGTATGTATGTATGTATGTATGTATGTATGTATGTATCTATCTATCTATCTATCTATCTATCTATCTATCTATCTATCTATCTATCTATCTATCTATCTCACTCTTAGAAAAGATGTGTTAAAACAACACAAACTCTTACATATCAATGCGTGATTTTTGGGACAACACTTGTGTTAATTTTGACATCCTAATTTTCAGTTAACGATTTTAATGCTTGTGTCACACATTGGCGTTTCAGCCTTGCGCATGTACGGTGTATCAGGATACATGGCAGTAAGAAAGGGACGTCACAGCATCGCCAGCTCACGTAGCTAGGATCCATAACACGATCTCCTTGTACGCCAGGGTGCAGTGTATTTTTAAGTCCACACTTAAAAATCCGTAGCACATACATAACAGCTTTGATACATCACACATAGGTCACATGTATGGCATAGAAACAAAAGCTACGCAGCAGTGACGCAGTGGGAACGTTGCTCGAACACCTATTACGCCATGCACACGCTTTAGTTGACATGTGTCCAATGAAGGTGGCTCCAGGGCTGGCTGGGTGGACGCGGCTGATATCTTCCCTCTTCCTTTGCCCTTCTTGGGTCCTGACTTCTTTGCTTCAATGATGGTTTCTTGACTGTGACGAATGACGATGAACGCAGCTTGGGGCCCCCTTTTATACCCACCTGTGAATGCTGCAGACATGCCACAGGTACGCAGCAGCAATGTCACACGTAAGAACGAAATGCCACACCAACAAAACATCATACGCCACGCATACGCCTCAGTACACCATAATTTTATGTCCCTTGAACCCCATACAAACCCCAGATATGCCACAGTAACGCCACACATACGCCATGTATCTCACAGGACTTTAACTTTGGACAAAATACGCCTCATTTCTTGCTGCTTGACCTACATGCCGCTTATGTGGCAAGATATGAGATGGTATGAGACAAGCATAATGGTTAGAGAAGCAGCTTTGGTTTTATTTCCCTGAACCAGCAGGAATGGCTGAAGTGCCCTTGAGCAAGGCACCTAACCCTTAACTGCTCACTGGGCTACTCTGGGTACGTTGTATGTTGCTCAGGATAAGAGCGTCTTCTGAATGCCGTTAATGTAATGTGGTGTCCTTGGCTACACACGTTATGTTAAAAACATGCCTAAAACCCAATACAGAAACCAACAAAACTGCCTCAAAAATTTTGCTTGTTGTCACTGGTGTGAATCCTCTCCCCGTCAAAATGGCAGTTTCAACATTATACAACTCCCATGCTGCTTATCACACACTCTGGCCAAAGTCACTGGAAATTAGTGTTACCCTTGTGACACCATGCAACAAACACACACTTACCAAACCAAAACCAGTTACAGTAACTACTACTGCAACTACAACATAAATTAGCCTTTACCTGCTTCAGGAGCACATAAAATATCTCATCTCATTATCTCTAGCCGCTTTATCCTTCTACAGGGTCGCAGGCAAGCTGGAGCCTATCCCAGCTGACTACGGGCGAAAGGCGGGGTACACCCTGGACAAGTCGCCAGGTCATCACAGGGCTGACACATAGACACAGACAACCATTCACACTCACATTCACACCTACGCTCAATTTAGAGTCAACAGTTAACCTAACCTGCATGTCTTTGGACTGTGGGGGAAACTGGAGCACCCGGAGGAAACCCACGCGGACACGGGGAGAACATGCAAACTCCGCACAGAAAGGCCCTCGCCGGCCCCGGGGCTCGAACCCAGGACCTTCTTGCTGTGAGGCGACAGCGCTAACCACTACACCACCGTGCCGCCCCCACATAAAATATAGTTGTTAAAAACAAGTATAAGCTAACATTATTCAAGCTGAAGATAGAGAGAGATAGCGTTAATGTAACACTACTTGAGTAGCCCCATTAATTAAAATTCCCCCACTGAGATCCCTCACCTGAGTTACTGTCATTCCACTGATTTCTAGGGGGTTGTAAACGGGGTCTTCAATCCTATTCACAAAGGGCCGGTGTATTATACTGCGAGTAAGAAGTAAGTACTGACGAGCTTCTAAATGGCTGGCATTAGCAGTGTTGTTTACAATGTTGTGAACAAATTCACAAAACTACACATAACTACATGTAAAAAATGAAATTCTCCAACACTATTTAATCTTGACACAAAATATGAGTGCGACACATCCATCCATCCATTATCTGTAACCGCTTATCCTGTGCAGGGTCGCAGGCAAGCTGGAGCCTATCCCAGCTAGACAAGTCGCCAGGTCATCGCAGGGCCGACACATAGACACAAACAACCATTCACACTCACATTCACACCTATGGTCAATTTAGAGTCACCAATTAATCAAACCTGCATGTCTTTGGGGAAACCAGAGCACCCGGAGGAAACCCACACAGAAAGGCCCTCATCAGCCACTGGGCTTTAACCTAGGACCTTCTTGCTGTGAGGTGATGGTGCTAACCACTACACCACCGTGCCGCCCTTGCTACACACAATTTGTGTAATTTTTCTATACATTCCTTCTAAGAGTGTAATTTTTCATTTCATTCCTTGGAAATTTTGCATCAGAGTCTAAATGAATCTTCTTAAAGTTTTTTTCCCCAACACAACAACAACAACATTCTTATAAAAGAGAAGCAGAAGAAACTAACTGATTATGAAACTATTCTTTGAAAAAAGTTGCAGAAGAAAAGAGCTTGTGCACTAAAAGGGGTAAATCAATGCAAATTTTAAGAGAAGCTTAAAGTCTTATGGAGATGATACAGCTTATTGTGCTTTGTTAGTTTTGATAATAATGTAATTTCACAGTGGGAGGTATCTATAATAAACTCTGACAGCAGAATGGCATTTGCTTCTCCTCATATGAACCCACTTTCATTCTGCCATACAGAATGTCCACACCTGAATCTCTTCCTTGTCATTTCTATGTGGTGAACATGAATATAATTCACAAGTTTGCTGCCGTCCACTCTTTTAGCGTGGGCTGTAACAGGTTCTGTCCAAACACACGTTTCATGCCATGTGCGCCAATGATGTCAGGCTCTGTGCTGGTTCTCTCTGTGTTCCCACATCTCACAACTCCCTCACACTTTCTTTCTCTCTTTGTTGCTCTCTGTCTGAGAAAACCATATTTCCACGGTTGTCCATTTTCATAGAGTTCTAGAGGGTGCTGTGCAAGGTGTGAATACTAATGATCATGACGTGTGCATGTGTGCTAGTGTGTGTTTCTATATTTTGCAGTTTGCGTGTGTGTGCGTGCGCATATGCGTAGGCATAATCCTTGATTTGTCAACATGCTCTGAAGGCACAATGTCCTTTAAGTATAAGCATTCCTTATATCTATGTCGAGAAAATATATTGCACAGAGAGTCTAGCATGCACGCGCGCGCACACACACACACACCTTATGCTGAAAATAACCCATTTCAATGTGTGTATGTGTGTGTGCGGCCACATTTTTTGAGCCTGCATTTCCACTGCATCCATTCTTTGTTCTTTCATTCTTAAATACAGAGCCTGCAGTGCTGCTGCTTTATCCAGTCTATATTTTTTTCTCTCTCACCTCCAGCCAGCACACTCCTCCTCTCCATCCACCTTTCTCTCTCTTTTCCTTTATTCCATTCCTCTCTTTCTTGACTATGCTATTCTAAGCCTGACACTAGGGTACTGATGTAAAACTAAAAGCGCAGAATTCATTTCTTTCTAACAAGCTCGCTCAGGTGTTTCCGGTCCGTCAAAACTTCTTGTCTCAAGAAGGAAGAACTCCAGGGCCCCAGCACATTATTTGCTAAAATAAACCAAACATTCAAGAAACGATTTTTATCTCCAGCACTAGCAATTGGAGAAGATTCCCTGTGCCCCCATTCATCCTTATTACTTTTATTACTTTGCCAATGACTGAAACTCATTTACTCATTAAGTGGTGAGGCTCATGATAAATATTCAACCTAGAAATAAACACAAAATCCTTATGTTAGAACACTCATGCTACATCCATATTTTTTAACCGTCATTAAATTAATTAGATTAAATGATGGGATCATGCTATTATGACAAAACAATGCATCTGCATCAAACCATATTTGAACTCAATGGGTTTACAAAGAAGAAAAAGCATCTTCACCCTGAAATATACTGTGCACAACCAGACATGATTCTGTAGTGGAAATCGCTGTATGGGCTCAAAAACACTTCCAAAAACCATCATCTGTGAAAACAGTTCATCGCTGCATCCACAAATGCAAGTTAAAACCATATATACACAATATCCAGAAACACTGTTGCCTTCTTTGGGCCCAAGGTTATTTACGATGGACTGAAGTGAAGTGGAAAATTGTCCCAAGGGCTGACGAATCAAAAGTAGAAATTCGTTTTAGAAATCATGGACACCACATCCTTCAGGCTAAAGAGGAGAGGGAACATCCAGCTTGTTATCAGTGCACAGTTCAAAAGCCAGCATTTGTTAAAGTATGGAAGTGCATTAGTGTGCATGACATGGGTGGCTTGTACATCTGGGACGGCATCATTAATGGTGAATGATAGATGCAGATTTTGGAGCAACATGCTACCATCTAGATGACATTTTTTTCAGGGACAGCCTTCCTTCTTTCAGCAAGACAATGACAAACAGCTTTCAGCACATATTAAAACCGCATGGCTCCCCAGTAAAAGAGTACGGGTGCTAAACTGGCCTGCTGCCTGCAGTCCAGACCTGTCTCCCATTTAAAACATTTAGTGTATTATGAAGTGCACCAAAACAGAGAAGGAGAAAGAGAGGGGGAAGGCGTGTTAGGAGAGGGCGTGAAAGATGGAAGGGAAGGAGCTTAGAAGTGAGGGTAGGAACACTGAATGTGGGAACATTGACTGGCAGAGCAAGAGAACTAGCAGGTATGATGGAAAGAAGGAAGTTGGACATTTTGTGTGTGCAGGAGACGAGGTGGAAAGGAAGCAAGGCCAAGAACATTGGAGATGGATGCAAGTTGTTTTATTATGGAATCAATGGAAAGAGAAATGGTGTTAGTATTGTTTTGAGGGGAGAATTGGTCAACAGTGTGATTGATGTGAAGAGGGTGTCAGATAGAGTGATAGGCATGAAGTTGGAGATTCAAGGAGTGGTAATCATTGTTGTCTGTGCGTACACCCCATAGGTTGGATGTGAGAATGAAGAGAAAGAGTCTTTCTGGGAAAAGATGGATTAAGTGGTAGAAAGTATACCGAGGGAGGAGCGCGTACTGATAGGACCAGATTTCAACGGACATGTTGGCGAGGGAAACAGAGGAGATGAGGATGTGATGGGCAGATATGGTGTAAGAGAGAGAAATGTGGAAGGGCAAATGGTGGTTGATTTTTTAAAGAGGGTGAATTTGGCAATAGTCAATACATACTTCGAGAAGAAAGAGTAGCACAGGGTGACGTTTAAGAGTGGAGGAAGATCTACACAGGTGGACTACATACTCTGCAGAAGGGGTAACCTGAAGGAGATTGGAGACTGTAAAGTGATGGCAGGGGAGAGTGTAGCTAGACAACATCAAGTGGTCGTGTGCAGGATGAGCTTGAAAGTGAAAAAGAGAAAGCGTGAAATAGTGGAGCCGAAGATTAAGTGGTGGAAACTAAAAGAGGCTGAACATCAGATGGAGTTTAGGGAAGAAATGAGACGAGCATTGAGTGGTCATGGAAGTCTGCCAGAAGATTGGGATACTACTGCTGTACTAGTAAGGAGAGGCAGCAAGGAAGGTGCTAGGGTGGTCATCGGGAAGGAGGAAGGAAGACAAGGAGACATGGTGATGGAAAAAAGAAGTGCAGGAAATTATAAAAGAGAAGAGGCTAGCCAAGAAGAATTGGGATGATCAGAGAGACGAGGAAAGCAGGCAGTTATACAGAGAGACAAAACAGAAGGCAAAAAGAGTGGTAGCGAAGACGAAAGCAGATGCATACCAGGAGTTGTACAAAAGACTGGAGACCAAAGAAGGACAGAAAGACCTGTACAGACTAGCTAGGCAGAGAAACAGGGAAGCGAAGGATGTACAGCAGGTAAGAGTGATGAAAGATGTAAATGGAAATGTGCTGACAAACAAAGAGAGTGTATTAAGAAGGTGGAAAGAGTACTTTGAGGATTTATTAAATGAGGAGAATCCAAGAGAAAAAAGGTCAGATTCATTGGAGACGGCAAATCAGGAAGCAGAGTTGGTTAGTAAGGATGAGGTGAGGGCAGCCATGAAAAGACTGAAGACTGGGAAAGCAGTCAGACCAAATGGTATCCCGATTGAGGCTTGGAGATGTTTGGGTGAGACGGCTGTGGAGTTCCTAACTAGATTGTTTAATAAGATTCTAGAGAATGAGAAAATGCCAAATGAATGGAGAAAGAGTGTGTTAGTCCCAATATACAAGAATAAGGGAGATGTACAGAGCTGCAGTAATTATGGTACAGAGGAATAAAATTGATGAGCCACACCATGAAGCTATGGGAAAGGGTATTGGAGGCAAGATTGAGAAGAGAGGTAGCAATCTGTGAACAGCAGTATGGGTTTATGCCAAGGAAAAGCACATCGGATGCAATTTTTGCTTTAAGAATGTTAATGGAGAAGTACAGAGAAGGCCAGAGAAAGCTACATTGTGTGTTTGTAGACCTGGAGAAGGCATACGATAGAGTACCGAGAGATGAGTTATGGTATTGTATGAGAAAGAGTGGAGTGAATGAGAAATATAAGTGGTGCAAGACATGTATGAGAACTGTGAAACAGCAGTGAGGTGTGCAGTTGGAACAACTGAATGGTTCAAGGTGAAGGTGGGACTCCATCAAGGATCTGCTTTGAGTCCTTTTTTGTTTGCCATAGTGACGGATAGCTTGACGGATGAAGTGAGGCAAGAGTCACCATGGAACATGATGTTTGCGGATGATATTGTGATATGTGGTGAAAGTAGAAAGGAGGTTGAGTTGGGTTTGGAGAGATGGAGGTATGCATTGGAATGAAGGTGAGCAGTAGCAAAACAGAATACATGTGCATCAATGAGAATGGGGATGAGAGTGTAGTGAAGATGCAAGGAGTAGACGTAAAAAAAGTTGGTGAATTCAAGTACTTGGGGTCACTGTGCAGGAAAATGGGGGCTGCAATAGTGAGGTGAGAAAGAGAGTGCAGGCAGGGTGGAGCAGTTGGAGAAGGATTTCAGGAGTCATATGTGATAGGAAAGTCCCAGCAAAAGTGAAAGGTAAGATGTATAAGACAGCAGTGACGTATGGATTGGAGACCGTACCCTTAACGAAGAGACAGGAGGCAAAGTTGGAGGTGGCGGAGTTGAGGTTTGCGATGGGAGTGACACTGTTAGGGTTTTGCTGGGATTCAAACCTGGTTTGCTGGTGTGATAATCCAGCAAACCCCCATTACGCCACCAGGGGGATGACTCAAATGCAGAGGCGTGAGGCGGAAGTAGAAAGTATCAAAAGGTTTATTTACAATATATACAATCCACAGCAAAAAAACAAAAGTAATCCAAAAGCTCAGAAGATAAAGGGAAAATAAAAAATATCCAAAAGTTCAAAGTCCAAAAATAAGAAAAGAAAAGGCAAAAATGCAAAAGCTCAGAAGATCCAAAAAACAGTAAAAACTAGGTCCAAAAGTCCAAAAAGAAAAGCAAAGTGCAAAACCAAAAAGACAAAGGCAAGGAACACGGTACAGAGGAAACTGGAGCTAAACATAACAGCACAAAGACTCCGTGACAAGAGGACTGAACTCAGGGGTATAAATACACAAACTAATTAAGGACAGGGTGGGGCAGGAAACAGGCAATAAGACAAAAACAAAACACAGAACACAGTGGTGACCTCTAGAGGCCAAAACAAACATGACCAGAAAAGGAAATAACAGCGGCCTCTAGAGGCCAAAACAGTCCCAGTCCTAACAGGACCCCCCCCTCTAGGAGTGTCTCCTGACGTTCCCAGGATGATCAGGATGGGCCGAATGGAAGTCCCGACAAAGTTCTTTGTCTAGTATGTCCCGAGCTGGGACACAGCAGCGCTCCTCAGGGCCATAGCCCTCCCAGTCCACAAGAAATTGGAGACCCCCGCGAACCCGGTGGGAGTCCAGGAGGCGGCGCACGGTGAAAACAGTCTGACCCTGGAAGATCCAGGGGGGCAGGGGGGTTCCTAGGGGCAGGGGCATACGTGGATGTCAGTACGGGCCGCAACAGGGAAACATGGAATGTGGGGTTAATCCTTAGCGTACGTGGTAATTGGAGCCGGTAGGAGACAGGGTTAACTCTGCGTACAACCTTGAAGGGGCCAATGTAGCGAGGAGCAAGCTTGCAGTTCTCCACCCGCAGCAGAAGGTCCTTGGTGGACAGCCAAACCTGCTGCCCAGGGCGGAAAGTGTGGGCAGGTCTCCTATGGCGGTTGGCCTGAGTCTGGTTGGTACTGGAGGTCTGGATGAGTGTCCTCCTGACCTTGCTCCAGGTCTTGCGACACCGTCTCACATATTGGTTGACCGAGGGCACCCCAGCGTCCTCCTCCTGGTCCGGGAACAGAGGTGGCTGGAACCCGAATTGGCACTGGAACGGCGACAGCTTGGTGGCCGATGACTGCAGGGTGTTGTGGGTGTACTCAGCCCATGGCAGCCAGGTGCTCCACGATGTCGGGTTATCCATAGTCAGGCCTCGCAGGGTGGTTTCCAGGTCTTGATTGAGCTTCTCCGTCTGGCCATTGGACTGGGGGTGGAACCCAGAGGAGAGGCTGGCAGTGGCCCCGATGAGCTTGCAGAAGCCGTGCCACACTCGGGAGGAGAACTGGGCCCCCGGTCAGAGACGATGTCCTGTGGAAGACCAAAGACTCGGAAGACGTGATTAAATAGCAATTTAGCAGTGTCAAGGGCAGAAGGGAGTTTGCACAGTGGTATAAAGCAGCAGGCCTTGGAGAATCTGTCCACAATGACCAAAATGACAGTGTTACCTTGAGACTCAGGGAGACCCGTGATGAAGTCGACCGCCACGTGGGACCAGGGACGCCGGGGAATAGGCAGAGGATGCAGGAGACCCTGGGGACGCTGTTGCGGGTTCTTGGTTCTGGTGCAGACCTCACAGGACAGGACGAATGACCTTACTTCCTTCTCCATGTTAGGCCGCCAGAAGCATCTTTTCAGGAAATCCAGGGTCCTCCAAGCTCCCGGGTGGGCGGTGAGAGGGGAAGAGTGACCCCACTGGAGAACCTTGGCCCGGGCTTGACGAGGGACGTACAGGAGGCCCGGTGGCCCCGTCCCAGGATCAGGGTCCCGGCATTGAGCTTGTCGAACGATCTCCTCAATATCCCAGCAGACAGGAGCCACAAATCGGGATACAGGGATGATAGGCCCAACTTCACTCTCCCTGTTGTTGGGTGAGAACAGCCTGGAGAGCGCGTCCGGTTTGGTGTTCTTAGAGCCCGGGCGGTATGATAGGGTGAAATTGAAACGGCTGAAAAACAAAGCCCACCTAGCCTGTCATGGGTTCAGCCTCTTGGCTTGCTGGAGGTACTCCAGGTTCTTATGGTCCGTCCACACCAGGAATGGATGTTGCGCTCCCTCCAGCCAGTGCCTCCACTCCTCAAGGGCTCGTTTAACCACTAGCAGTTCCCGATCCCCCACATCATAGCGGGACTCCGCAGGGCTCAGGCAGTGGGAGAAGTAAGCGCAGGGGTGCAGCTTCCCTTCCGAGCGTTGAGAGAGCACCACGCCGACACCACTGTCTGAGGCGTCCACCTCCACGATGAATGGTTGGGAGGTGTCCGGGAGAACCAGAATAGGTGCCGTGCAAAAGCGGTGTTTGAGGTCATTAAACGCCTTTTCCGCCTGAGGGGACCAGACATAGGAACCACCAGTCCTTTTGGTGAGGTCCGACATAGGTGCTGCTACGGAGCTGAAGTTCCTGATGAACTTGCGGTGGAAGTTAGCGAATCCTAAGAACCGCTGAACCTCCTTAACGGACTTGGGAGTAGGCCAGTCCCGGACGGCCAGGGTCTTGGCTGGGTCCATTTGGAGTTGCCCCGTTCATACGATAAATCCCAGGAAGGAGACCTCGGGGACATGAAACTCGCATTTCTGGGCTTTAGTAAACAGATTATTCTGTAAAAGTCTCTGGAGGACTTGGCGGACATGGTGGTGGTGCTCCTGTAAGGTCTTGGAGAATATCAGGATGTCGTTGAGGTAGATGAAAACATATTGATTAATCATATCCCTCAAGACGTCGTTGATAAGGGCCTGAAAAACAGCTGGTGCATTGGTGAGTCCGAAGGGCATGACCTGGTACTCGTAGTGCCCTGACGGGGTGTTAAAGGCAGTCTTCCACTCGTCTCCCTGTCGGATACGGACGAGATGGTATGCGTTCCGTAAGTCCAACTTGGTGAAGATGGTGGCGCCTTGGAGCAGGTCGAATGCTGTGGACATCAGCAGAAGGGGATAGCGGTTGCGCACGGTGATCTTGTTCAGGCCCCTATAATCAATACATGGCCGGAGCCCCCCATCCTTCTTGCCGACAAAGAAGAAGCCGGCACCAGCGGGTGAGGTGGAGGGTCGAATGAACCCAAAGGCCAAGGCCTCCTTGATGTACTCCTCCATGGCCTTGCATTCTGGCTGAGAGAGGGAAAACAGTCTGCCACAAGGAGGGGTAGTCCCAGGGAGCAAGTCGATGGCACAGTCGTAGGCACAGTGCGGAGGGAGAACGGCGGCCCTGCTCTTACTGAAAACTTCCTTGAGATCCCAGTACTCTGTGGGAACTTGAGATAACTCAGTGAAATCGGGAGGCTCGGCAGGAGACACAGGAGAGCTAGAGAGCAGACAAGAGGCATAGCAAGCAGGACCCCACTCCACAACCTGGCTAGTGACCCAGTCTATACGAGGGCTGTGGCGGGTAAGCCAAGGAAGACCTAGAATAACTGGGAACTCAGGTGAAGGAATCAGGTGCAGGGATATTTCTTCCTTGTGACCTTGAGACTGGAGGAAGACTGGAGAAGTAACTTGGGTGACTCTTCCATCACCTAACGCTTGGCCATCGAGGGCAGACACAGACAGTGGGACTTCAAGAGGCGCAGTCGGGACATTGATACTTTGGGCGAAGTGGATATCCATAAAGTTTCCAGCCGCCCCTGAGTCTAACAAGGCTTGACAAGAGTGGACGGACTCACCCCAGGAAATGGAGACCGGGATGTAGATTCCTTGGCCAGGGAGTCCGGGAGAGAGGGTAGGCCCCGTCACAACCCTCCCTCGGCTGGACGGGGCGGTCCTTTTCCCGAGAGCTCGGGACATGATGCTCGGAAGTGACCAGGCTTGCCACAGTAGATGCAGCACTTGTCCCTCCTTCTGCGCTCCCTCTCAGATGCGGAGAGGCGAGTACGGCCCACTTGCATGGGTTCTGGACAGTCACTGGAGGAGGTAGACGGGCTCCATGTTGAGGCAGGGAGGCCGGGGAGGCTCAGGACTTGGCGGCGTTCTCTCATCCTGTTGTCCAGATGAATGGCATGAGAAATCGGTGTTTCGAGGTCACTTGGGCATCCGATAGAGGCCAGACCGTCTTTGATGAGGTCAGACAAACCATGGTGAAAGGCCGAAACCAGGGCAGTCTCGTTCCATCCACTTACTGCTGCGAGGGTCCGGAATAAGATGGCTTCCCTCCTGTCGGACAGACATGAGCTTCCTGGCTGCATCTTTACTGATGTCTGCCTGATCGAAGACCCGAAGCATCTCCTCCGTAAATAGCTTGAAGTCAGAACACTCGTGTCCCTGTCTTTGCCAGATGGCCGTTGCCCAAGCTCATGCCTTACCAGCTAACAAGGTTATCACAAAGGCAATCTTGCGGCGATCCGTAGTGTAGGTGGTAGGCTGGAGCTCAAAGGTGAGTTGGCACTGGGTAAGGAACTCCCGGCACTCACCGTGCTTGCCGTCATACCTCTGTGGTGCAGGAAGGCTAGGTTCGCGAGGTGAAGGAGACAGCGTGGCGGGAGGCACTGGAGCGGGAGCAGGAGCCGGATCAGGATATGCAGGCAGAGGTGTCAGCTGTGCCAGGGTTTTCCCAATTTGCTGAAGCAGTTCCTCATGGCGAGCAAGGGCCTCACGTTGGCTGGTGAGCGTTCATCCATGAGCGTCCATGGTCACTCTGAAGCGTGTCAAAGCTGCCATAATTCCCTGAAGGTTGGCCGGGTAGACAGTTGAAGCAGCCTCTGCTGAGTCGGTCATGACGGAGTCTTTCTGTTAGGGTTTTGCTGGGATTCGAACCTGGTTCGCTGGTGTGATAATCCAGCAAACCCCCACTACGCCACCAGGGGGATGACTCAAATGCAGAGGCGTGAGGCGGAAGTAGAAAAGTATCAAAAGGTTTATTTACAATATATACAATCCACAGCAAAAAAACAAAAGTAATCCAAAAGCTCAGAAGATAAAGGGAAAATAAAAAATATCCAAAAGTTCAAAGTCCAAAAATAAGAAAAGAAAAGGCAAAAATGCAAAAGCTCAGAAGATCCAAAAAACAGTAAAAACTAGGTCCAAAAGTCCAAAAAGAAAAGCAAAGTGCAAAACCAAAAAGACAAAGGCAAGGAACACGGTACAGAGGAAACTGGAGCTAAACATAACAGCACAAAGACTCCGTGACAAGAGGACTGAACTCAGGGGTATAAATACACAAACTAATTAAGGACAGGGCGGGGCAGGAAACAGGCAATAAGACAAAAACAAAACACAGAACACAGTGGTGACCTCTAGAGGCCAAAACAAACATGACCAGAAAAGGAAATAACAGCGGCCTCTAGAGGCCAAAACAGTCCCAGTCCTAACAGACACGGTTGGACAGGATAAGGAACGAGCACGTCATAGGGACAGCACATGTGGAGAGCTTGGGAATTAAGCTAAGAGAGATGAGACTGAGATGGTATGGGCACATCCTGAGAAGAGATGCAGAGCATGTGGGAAGGAGAATGTCGAGGATGGAGCTGCCAGACAAAAGAAAACGAGGAAGGCCAAAGAGAAGACACATGGATGTGGTGAGAGAGGACATGAAAGTGGCAGGTGTGGTAGAGAAGGATGCTGAAGACTAGGGGTGTGCAAAAATATCGATACGGCGATATATCGCGATACTTTGTCTTCCGATTCAATATCGATACTCAAAATTTGAATATCGATATTTTTTCAAATAATAAAATCATGTGGGGCGGCACGGTGGTGTAGTGGTTAGCGCTGTTGCCTCACAGCAAGAAGGTCCTGGGTTCGAGCCCAGGGGCCGGCGAGGGCCTTTCTGTGCAGAGTTTTCATGTTCTCCCCGTGTCCGCGTGGGTTTCCTCCGGGTGCTCCGGTTTCCCCCACAGTCCAAAGACATGCAGGTTAGGTTAACTGGTGACTCTAAATTGCCCGTAGGTGTGAATGTGAGTGTGAATGGTTGTCTGTGTCTATGTGTCAGCCCTGTGATGACCTGGCGACTTGTCCAGGGTGTACCCCGCCTTTCGCCCGTAGTCAGCTGGGATAGGCTCCAGCTTGCCTGCGACCCTGTAGAAGGATAAAGCGGCTAGAGATAATGAGATGAGATAAAATCATGTTTCAGACGGGTTGTAAATCCAGTACGACTTCCGCACCTCCGCTCCGCGAGGTGTTGCTGTGCCGCTACCTCACTGCAAGGCACTCTTCGTCTTCTCTTTTTTCCCCGGCGGTTGCAGTGAGGAAGAAAAACAGGCAAGCATGGCTGTTAACATAAACCTAGAGACGCCGCCGAACTTTAAGGCAGATGTTTGGAGGCACTTTGGATTCCAAAGGAAAGGAGAAAAAAAAAACAGTGAGCCGGACAAAGAGAATGCACTTTGCAAAACCTGTTTCGCTCCAATTAAATTAAGATGCCCACTGCACTTTTCAATGTGTTTCAGACAGTGTGTTGTTCCTGCAAAATAAGCACAAGTTAAATGTTCTCCGGTATATGTTCTCAAGTTTACAAAGAACAAATTGATATTAGTGTTAGCACTGAAATGTATGTGCAGTCTGCAGTGCAAGTTTTAAGTTTTCATAAAACAATTTGATTCTGCTTGTTAAGCAGCACTTATGTGTCCATGCTTACAGAAAAGTTGAGAATACTAGCACAGAAATGGGAATTTTCTGTATGTTGTAGTGAAGCAACTCTTGGTTTTGCCAGCAGTGGAATAGAGACAAATATATGTCTGGCAAGAGTGTGTAGTTATGTATGTGAAATGTAATTTTACAGTGGTCAATAAATTCTGATTTTCTTCAGTGACACAGATATCGTGATGTGGTTGAAATTTCTTGCAATATATCGATTATCGCAGAATCGCTGTACCGTGATATTATCGTTATCGTGGGCAAAATATCACCATAGTATTGTATCGTGAGGTATCTGGTGATACCCAGCCCTACTGAAGACAGGGAGCAATGGAGACGAAAGATCCGCTGTGGCGACCCCTAATTGGGAGCAGCCAAAAGAAGAAGAAGAAGTGTATTATGAAGTGCAGAATATGACAAAGGAAACTCCGAACTGTTGAACAATTGAAATTGTATATCAGGCAAGAATGGGGCAACATTTTTCTTTCAAAACTACAGCAATTGCTCTCCTCAGTTCTCAAACATTTACAGAGTGTTGTTAAAAGTTGAGGTGATGCAACACAATGGTAAACATGTCTCTATCCCAACTTTTTTTTTAAACATTTTGCAATCATCAAATTCAAAATGAGCATATATTAAAATTTTTTTTCTCAGTTTCAACATTTGATATGTTGTCTTAGTACTATTTTCAACAAAATATAAGGTTTCCATGATATGCAGATCATCACATGCTGTTTTTTATTTATTATACAGTGTCCCTTTATATATATATATATATATATATATATATATATATATATATATATATATATATATACACAGTGGTGCTTGAAAGTTTGTGAACCTTTTAGAATTTTCTATATTTCTGCATAAATAGGACCTAAAACATAATCAGATTTTCACACAAGTCCTAAAAGTAGATAAAGAGAACCCAGTTAAACAAATGAGACAAAAATATTATACTTGGTCATTTATTTCTTGAGGAAAATGATCCAATATTACATATCTGTGAGTGGCAAAAGTATGTGAACCTTTGCTTTCAGTATCTGGTGTGACCCCCTTGTGCAGCAATAACTGCAACTAAACGTTTGCAGTAACTGTTGATCAGTCCTGCACACCGGCTTGGAGGAATTTTAGCCCATTCCTCCGTACAGAACAGCTTCAACTCTGGGATGTTGGTGGGTTTCTTCACATGAACTGCTCGCTTCAGGTCCTTCCACAACATTTCGATTGGATTAAGGTCAGGACGTTGACTTGGCCATTCCAAAACATTACCTTTATTCTTCTTTAACCATTCTTTGGAAGAACAACTTGTGTGCTCAGGGTCGTTGTCTTACTGCATGACCCACCTTCTCTTGAGATTCAGTTCAAGGACAGATGTCCTGACATTTTCCTTTAGAATTCGCTGGTATAATTCAGAATTCATTGTTCCATCAATGATGGAAAGCCGTCCTGGCCCAGATGCAGCAAAACAGGCTCAAACCATGATACTACCACCACCATGTTTCACAGATGGGATAAGGTTCTTATGCTGGAATGCAGTGTTTTCTTTTCTCCAAACATAATGCTTCTCATTTAAACCAAAAAGTTCTATTTTGGTCTCATCTGTCCACAAAACATTTTTCCAGTAGCCTTCTGGCTTGTCCATGTGATCTTTAATAAACTGCAGATGAGCAGCAATGTTCTTTTTGGAGCAGTGGTTTTCTTCTTGCAACCCTGCCATGCACATCATTGTTGTTCAGTGTTCTCCTAATGGTGGACTCATGAACATTAACATTAGCCAATGTGAGAGAGGCCTTCAGTTGCTTAGAAGTTACCCTGGGGTCCTTTGTGACATCACTGACTATTATACGCCTTGCTCTTGGAGTGATCTTTGTTGGTCGACCACTCCTGGGGAGGGTAACAATGGTCTTGAATTTCCTCCATTCGTACCCAGTCTGTCTGACTGTGGATTGGTGGAGTCCAAACTCTTTAGAGATGGTTTTGTAACCTTTTCCAGCCTGATGAGCATCAACAATGCTTTTTCTGAGGTCCTCAGAAATCTCCTTTGTTCATGCCATGACACACTTCCACAAACATGTGTTGTGAAGATCAGACTTTGATAGATCCCTGTTCTTTAAATAAAACAGGGTGCCCACTCACACCTGATTGTCATCCCACTGATTGAAAACACCTGACTCTAATTTCACCTTCAAATTAACTGCTAATCCTAGAGGTTCACATACTTTTGCCACTCACAGATATGTAATATTGGATCATTTTCCTCAATAAATAAATGACCAAGTATAATATTCTTGTCTCATTTGTTTAACTGGGTTCTCTTTATCTACTTTTAGGACTTGCGTGAAAATCTGATGATGTTTTAGGTCATATTTATGCAGAAATATAGAAAATTCTAAAGGGTTCACAAACTTTCAAGCACCACTGTATATATATATATATATATATATATATATATATATATATATATC
Source organism: Neoarius graeffei (assembly GCF_027579695.1). Taxonomy (NCBI): domain Eukaryota; kingdom Metazoa; phylum Chordata; class Actinopteri; order Siluriformes; family Ariidae; genus Neoarius; species Neoarius graeffei. Next base: position 88,159,114 of record NC_083570.1, on the reverse strand, counting down.
AGGGCTTTGAACCGGAATTTTTTTCCTATTGGTTCGTTCCGAACAGAAACGGAATTTTAACGTTTCCGGTTTTGGGTTCCACCATTAAATAGACGTTCCCGAACCGGTTAGAACAAAAAAATGCAGTTCCCGGAACGGTTAATTACGTTCCCTGTCAGCGGTTTAACAAATGGCTATAAAATTATGTCTCTGTCTCATCCAGCTTAAGCCAAATGTAGGCTAATTCTATTACAACCTTCATTAAATAAGACAAGAAATAATTCAAAACAATTATTATTTCAAATGTTGGTGATTTGGATTCTCAGTATGTCTTCCCATCTACACAAACAGAAAAAGTGCCAAAAATGAAAGATAATTCGTTTAGTGTGTTACCAAAGGCTAGTCAGGCCCTATAGAGGGCTACCGCATGACGTCACCGCGCCGCGAGATTTTGTTAGGCGCCATATTGGAAGACCAAGTACACATCTATGCAAGTACATACATACATAAAACAAACTACACCTGAAATGTAGCCAGGGCCGGTTCTGCCCTAATCTGGACCCGGGTGCAACATCGCGCAACCCCCCCCCCCCCCCCCCCCCCAAAAAAAAAAACAAAAAAAAACAAAAAACACCAGTCTAAATCAGGACAACCATCACATAACTATAACTATAAACATTTTATATCAACTATTTTAACTAAATGGGCTATAATCAATAAGCCTGCAGGCAGCCACGGCGGGCTGCCTCAGAAAAGTAACCATTCAATGACAACTGAAAGCCTGCAGCCACGGCGGGCTGCCTCAGAAAACTAACCATTTGTCCTACCTTAAAACTCGTTTTGCATTTTCTGCCTCCTTTTTTGTATTTTCGACCCTCCGTTTATTTTCTTTCCTTTTCTGAAAACCCGATTTGTGTCCAGACATTTTGTGCTGCTACCAACGAACTAACTCGTCAGGTCTCGTCTCTCGAGCCCGCGATGATTCCCGTGGGAAGGGCAACAATTGATACATTTTTACAAACAGCCAATAGGGAGGTTGCATCGTTCAGGCTCTTCTTTGCTCAGACACTCAGTAATGCACTTACTCACTAGTAGTTCACCTTCCCGCTCTCTCCATTCAATCAGCGAACGTCACACAGGAAGTGAACCCCAGCGGGTCATAGAAACTTGCACAGGAGAAGAATGACTATTTGTAGGCTACAGAAACTTTGAGGAACGAAATAAAAACCGGTATTAACCGGTTACCATTATTTTTAATAAGCGTTTCTGTTCCGGAACATAAAAAATAATAAAGTTTCTGGTTTCGTTTCTGTTCCATGTGAAATAGAAAAAGTTCCCGGTTTTCGTTTTCGTTCCTTGAACCGGTTCAAAGCCCTGATATATATATATATATATATATATATATATATATATATATATATATATATATATATATATATATATATATATACGTATATTATTTAGCCATTCTGGTGCTGGTATTGTGTTTAACAATCAGATTTTGCTGCATATCTCTTAAAAACAGAGTGGGAGCGCTTCGTTTCTCACTCACTATTTTCCAGAAATGTTAAAGGTCACATGAAAGAAAAATAATCCATTGTAGTGGAGAGTAGTAGAGTAGTGGTATCTACTGAAAACAGACTATAAAAATAACCACAGTATTTCATTGCAAAATAAATCTTGAATGTCACCACAACCCACATGTTAAATATAAAGATTAAGATGCAAGTCATTCAGGGTGAAAATGTACCTTCAGTGTGAAGTGATAAATCGACTTCTTGCATAACTAGCATTATCAAGCTTACAAAGTTAGCAAGACCCATCACAGCAACAATAAAGCTAGATTTAACACTGACACTGTGACTGTACATGAAGCTCTACACATTTCATGATGAAGAAAAATTAGCAAGTTCTACTTCAGCATGCCAAAAGCCTGCACCAAACAAACAAACAAAAAAAGATTGTATTGTTTTGACCTTCTCATTGGTGAAAGATCCATGAAAATGTATGCGCGTACTGGCTTATAAAGAGGCCAAAATTGAGCAAGGAGGAAAATGCTAATGTTTCAGCTTTAGTGAATCAATACAAACATCAAAAAAGAATCTTGGAAAAAGGCCACATGAGGTGAATATGTGCAAAGAGAACAGTCTGGTGAAGAAGTTTTGTATTTATTTATTTATTTATTTACCATATTTATTTGTGATATTATGTATTATGCTATTTTGTGTAGTGCAGTGTAGCTCAGGGGTTAATGGTCTTGGCTATTGATTGAAATCCCAACACAGCATAGCTACCATTGTTGAGCCCTTAAGCAAGACTTCTCCTGGGCCACTGTACCATGGCTGACCCAGTACTGTAACCCCAACTTCCTTCCAAACTGGCCAGTACAAAGCAAAGTGTATGGTTGCTCAGCAACATGATGATCTATGGTTTGTGATATTGTTACAGAGCTATCTTTATATTCATATTAATTGATTAATCTGGGATTAAACTAAGAGCTAATTGAGGATGACAAGAGTGGAGCTCCTGCAATTTTGGTTTGAGCTTAGGCATGCATAGCTAAGCTTTGATGGAAATGCAATTAACTTCTCATACAATATTCATTCACTTTTCATGTAGTTATGATAAACTGTGTCAGCTGACAACTCCTATACTGCTACTAGCTACTAGCCCATCCACTTGTAATGGGCCCATGGTTATTAAAGTCTTTGGCTTTGTATTGCTCTCTGTTTGCTGATGTTAACTGCCATCCTGCTCTTTCATAATATCCCAACTTGCTCCATCGATTAGTTCATGATGCCTCAACCTTTAACCTAGATCACTGACAGTGTGTCAGATAATGTTATCTAAATGGAGTGATCCTGAGCTCAGGTTACTGTCTGTGGAGATTACTGCGTATTTTCTCCCGTCTCTGTGGGTTTTCTTTGGGTTTTCTGTTTTCCTCCCATTTCCTGCCATGAAAAATGTTGGTAGGAGTACTGACTACTTGGATTTTTGCCTGGATGTGACTGTATGTGCATGGAGTTCAGGGGCGTAACTAGGATTTTTCAAAGGGGGGGTCACACACTGACTGGCAGCCTGAGTACATAACCATAGGTTTGTAAATGAAAAAATACATTGAATAAATTTGAGAAAATAACACGGTCTTTGCATCATTCTTTCATCTCATGTTGCAAGCTGTTGAGATGTTGGACAATGATTAGGCCAAATCAGCTTTATCTGGCAGTGTATGGATAGCAGCTCAACATCTTACCCTAGTCAACCAATGCAGCTTGACCATGCTTTCTAGTGTGATCGTGTTGCACTTGCGCAGAACTAGGGTTTGCCCAAACCACAGGAAGTCCATACAAGGTTATAGAAACCCTAATGAGGCTGAGGTGACAATCTAGTTAAAAAAAAGTTTGAAAAATTACAGTGGGTGCTTTTCTAATATTCTTATGCCTCTATTGAAGAAACATATGGTCCAACAAGGGCACCCCAGGACCCCCCCCCCCAAGCTACGCCCCTGGAGTTCTCAGACTGTATTCCTGCCTCATACGCAGTGGTCCCTGGATAGGCTCAACCTCCACCACAACCCTGACCAGGATAGAGCTGAAGATGACTGAATGAATGTTATCTGAAGTAATTCCAAGGCATTCCATTGCATAGGCAGCTATGCAACAATAAAATTTCTCAGTTTCAACATCTGACATGTTGTCCTTGTTCTATTTTCAATGAAATATAGGCTTTCCATGATTTGCAAATCATCATATTCTTTTTTAAATTTACTTTTTACACAGTGTCCCAAACTTATGGAATTGGGGTTGTAATAATAATAATAATAATAATAATAATAATAATAATAATAATTTCCCTAAATTTCCAGGTTATCTTCTCTTTCTTTCTTTCTTTTTTTTTTTAGGGAAAGAGGATTGGCCAAATGAACAATAGCTTTGTATACCCTAAATTATATTTTTATTTTGATCTTTGGTACTACTTACTACTGTACAGTTGGTTAATTCAAATAATAATAATAATAATAATAATAATAATAATGTTTTATTCATTTTGTTTTATATAGCTGAGTTATTTATGTATTTTTATCTATTATTTTATGTATTTTTTCAGCAGATTATTGCATCCAAGGCATCATACCGGTATGTGATTTCACATTCATTCAATCTGTCAATAAAGAATGAATAAAAAAATTAATTTAAAGATGAAAATACACAAACAACTACATAAAGCAAAATGAATAATGAAGAAAAAGAATATTAATAATAATTAATTCATAATAATTAATAAATAATGAACTCGTTATCATGAGAAGACGAGCTTTGTTATCTCAAAGCAATAATTTCCTCGTTATCATGAGAAAACGCATTTAAGAAAATTATTGCAAGCACGGCTGTTCTTGGCTTTCATAGATTAGGAAACTGATGATATGGCATTTTTTTAAGTTAACAAAGTGAAGATTTATTCTCCCAGTGTCAAATTCAAAACAGATGTTTCATTTGTTCATGACACTAGTCAAAAGTGGTATCATGAAAGACTACTATGAAACAAAACACAACCACTTCAAATTTTCTTATTTATAGCCATAAACATGTCTGTGAAGGTTCTTAGTCATCCAGGTCATAGTAAACCATAGGTGCTAAAGAAGGCAACTGGACTTGCTTGAGCTTCTTGAAGACGTTTCATCTCTCATCCGAAAGGCTTCTTCAGTTCTGTCTAACTAGTGGGGAGTTTCGGGTATTTATCCTCTAGTGGACCAAAAGCAACCCTAAGGAGAGTCGTTGAGGTCACATAGGTCGTTGACTCATCCTGTAGGTGTAGGTCACTGAGGGCCGGGTGTGAACAGTATTAGCAGCCTAGAAGGTCATTAGGGTGATCTGTGGGTTGTTGGCTCTCTCTGCTGTCATGTGAATCGTTGAAGTCAGCTGAGGCTACATCCACACGACAACGGCAACGAGATGTTATTTAAAAAAATATCGCGTCCACATGGGCAACGATCAGTAAAATATCAGGTCCATATGGCAACGCAACGCTTGCTGAAAACGATGCAATACACATGCCACACCTCTAGGGGCGCTGTAAGACGGTCCCTTCGGAGACACCAGAACAATAGAAGAAGTAAGGACGCATGCGCATAAACTATTATGCGCGAGACTTCATATTAGCCACAAAGTCAGAAAAATCTGTTCGTAAAATTACATTATAATGACCAAATACAATGAAAAGTATTTTTCCAGTCTCACCTGTGAAAGGTAATCCCATGTGATCTCGTTTGGACGGCAAACCTGTTGGTACAGTTAAACGCAGCACATGAATGAGGCATCTTTAGTCTCCGCTTTGACCCATCCAATATGGCGGCGAGGATGACGTATGATTCTACGCGGAAGGCGGCGTCTTTAATGGTCCGGAATAAATTGAATGCTACACATTGATGGATTAATTTGTTCTTCTATGCCCTTTTTGAGGAATCTATTGTAGGACTTAAACCAACATCTGAAGAGGTGAGATCGCTCCTTTTTTTCCCTATTTTTGCTGGCGGGATTGACTCTGCCCTAAGGGCTATTCTCTCTCTCTCATTCTCACTTTGCACCATTACACAATAAATATTCACAGTGAAAATATTTTGTAAGCGCGTTTCATGAACCAAGTTGTAGGATTTGTTGACAACTCGCATCGAGTTCGTTACACTTCTACCCGGCGTGAAGCACTCACAGTCATGTGGTTGTGACGTCATCGTAAACAAATCCGTTCTACTCATCCAGACGACTTCGCAATGGCAACGTTGCCAGATCTTTCCACTCTGGAACCTGTTCTCAAAAGATTGCGTTTTGGGGCACCCAAAACGCCGGTGCCGTGTGGACGCCAGGCCGAAACGATAAACAATTGTATCGGATTCACCTGAATCCGTTGCCGTGTGGACAGGGCCTGAGTCTTGGTGTGGATGTGTATTCAGTTTTCTGGGAAGTGTGCCAAAGACTGCATTGTAGGTGGTTTATAAGTGGTGTCTCAGACCACCTCCTTGTCAACCTGGAACGACCATCGCTGAATAGAGGAGGTGGTCTGAGACACCACTTATCAGCCACCTACAATGCAGTCCTTGGCATCATGAACACTGTGAAGGCAAATAAAATCATGATGGTCAAATGAAGCAGTGATATGCGTTTCACATTTAGTCACTGCTCTTGGTATTGGACCACGAGATGGCCTAGTTGTTAGCATGTCTGCCTCTCAACTGGGAGATTGTGAGTTCTACCCATGGTCGGGTCATACCAAAGACCATCATAGAAATGGTACCTACTGCCATCTGGCGAGGCACGCTGCAATACAGATGTGAGTGGGGAGTCAAACTCTTACAGTTACCAGAGGACTAGCCCCCTCACTGTAACCCTAGCTTTGTGAGAGGCAAGAGGCTGAGGGCTAAAGAAACGGAGATCAACATTGCCCAATGTGCTTTAAGGGCTTGGTTAGAAGTTGGATGGGAACTGCCTGGGAAGACCAGGTGCTGGCACATGAAGGACTTTGACTTGACTTGGTGGTCATTACCTAGAGCTAAGCTGCACAGGAGCATGAACATGTTTTTAACTGGAATGCTGTGAGGTCATGTTGAGGTCACCTGACTTTCCAAATTCTTTTCTCTCTGTCTCTCCTTTTGGTTTGTTTTCTCTTCACTTAATGTTCTTTCTCTCCATAATACCCCTCTGTTTTCTCTAACTCGTCTCTCATAATTACTTCTGTCAAATATTCCCTTCATTGTCATTTGTTTTCACCTATCTCTGTTCCGTCCTTCTGTTTTTCCATTTTCACACTCTCATTTGGGGGTTTGACTCACCATCCATTCTTTCCTGGTAATTTTCTTTCTTTTTTGATTGCTTCAACTTTACCTATGATCTCTCCATCGTTTCAGCCCACCAGTCAGCCAGCTTGAATCCACTTGTTTTTTTCTCTTCTCACCTGGATAAGCTATCTATCATTACACAGGTGTCAGGATGCTTGATGGACTACTCTCTCATTGTGTGTGTGTGTGTGTGTGTGTGTGTGTGTGTGCGCGCGCACGCGCATGTGTATATACGTGCACACGGTCTTGGTCCCTCAAGCCATTTTCTAGAATCTTGTCTCAATATTGGTCATCTCTCCATCTCTTTCTCAGACCCATACACACTCTCACACACATGCACACGTGTACACACAGGCCCAAAGGAGATCATTATCACCTCCACCTGCCCCCCAACACACACACTTAAGACAGGACAGCAGTGCTGAGCTGTCAAAACAAACCTGGGGATCAGGGGTGAGATATCCGTGTCCTCTGAAACACACCCACCCACCCACACGCTATTACATGGTGGTGCAAAGATATGAAGTTTATCTTCGAGTGGTGGATGTATATTTTTCAGCACTAGAAGATAAACTTCATGTCTTCATACCACCATGTAATGTTCTTTATGCTATACAGGCACATTAACAAAAAAAATACGCAAGTTAATCAAAAGAATTTTAATTTTGAACTGGTTCGCCATTTTGACAACGTGCGTCCAGTCAGTGGTAAAACACAGTGACGTCATTGGAGTGAAATATCAGGAATTATTCTACATACAGGACACTTTTTCGATGGAATAAAAACATGTATTCTATTCCCTTCGAGCGGGTTTCATTCACTTGGTTTGATAGCATGCTGTCAGGGATTGGTAGTAGACAGATGTAAGTGCAGAATATCGTTTTATTAATAATAAGTGACAAACAGGCAAACAATCCAAACCAGCAGGCAATCTCATGAACGGGAAACGAGCAAAAGATCGGGCGAGGCACAAACAGACTATCACAAGCAGGGAGAAAAACGGAAACAAGGAACAGGAAAGGAATCAGAAAACCAGGAAATTTACAAGAAAAATAAGGCTTGGTAATGCATACAAATGTCACATAATACTTCGCACTGAGCATGCATTTAAACAGTCTTTATATAGGTGCACAGATTGCACCTTAATCATGAGCATGTGTGCTTTGTTAACATCACGCGTGTAAGAATCTGCTCGGTGCGTGCGCAGTCCAAAGCGTGCCTGAGAGTCCCACTGGTGCACACGCCAAAGCGTGCAGGTCTGACACATGCAATACTGTTAGCATGTCGCTTATCTTACATGTATTATGTCACTCTACCCAATGGAGAATGAGTGTTGAATATGGTTTACGATGTTGCATGGTTGTCAAGACAACATGGCGTCACACGTCAGAGACGTAAACCTTACATGCTAGTAAGTGACTGTGACAATTGGTAAACAAACATGGCCGCAGGTTTGCTTTGTTAAATACATAAGATTTTGAGAGAATTTTGAAAGAGAAAGACGCATTGAACACCCGAAAGGAATGTGTATGTATAATAATAATAATAATAATAATAATAATGGTGACTCTAAATTGACCGTAGGTGTGAATGTGAGTGTGAATGGTTGTCTGTGTCTATGTGTCAGCCCTGTGATGACCTGGCGACTTGTCCAGGGTGTACCCCGCCTTTCGCCCGTAGTCAGCTGGGATAGGCTCCAGCTTGCCTGCGACCCTGTAGAACAGGATAAAACGGCTAGAGATAATGAGATGAGAAGAGATAATGTTTTTTTTCACGGTATATCAGATATATGGGTGGTTGACGTGACGTGCGATTTTAGTGTAACAGTGTAAATACTTACTAAAATGTGTTTTTCCTTCCAAAATCATAAGTAAATGAAGAAAATTACAGTATTTTATGTTGTAAATTTACTTCTGGATGAAAAAATATTTTTTGTTCATGTTTATTTTAAGGTTGTTATGCCAAATGTCCTTCGGTGTGACTGTAACATGAATGAGACATGAAATATAAACAGCTATAAAATAAACCAGCAACATTTGGAATAATTCATAAAAACTTTGGCATTATTTTGCAAATATTAACTAATTAAAAAAAGGTTTTGACTTGCAAAAACATTATACAGTAATATTTACAAGAAGTTAAATTTTGTAACATAAATGCCGTCCTGTGGCATGACATGGAAGTTCAGGTTTTTGAACAGGCAGTTACATGGACAACTGTAGGGGTCTTCAAAACTGGACCCCTAACAGGAAGTAACTCAGTTATTGGGGAGTGCTGTGAAGTTTGAAAGGTGAGTATTATCTCATCTCATTATCTGTAGCCGCTTTATCCTGTTTTACAGGGTCGCAGGCAAGCTGGAGCCTATCCCAGCTGACTACGGGTGAAAGGCAGGGTACACCCTGGACAAGTCGCCAGGTCATCACAGGGCTGACACATAGACACAGACAACCATTCACACTCACATTCACACCTACGGTCAATTTAGAGTCACCAGTTAACCTAACCTGCATGTCTTTGGACTGTGGGGGAAACCGGAGCACCCGGAGGAAACCCACGCGGACACGGGGAGAACATACAAACTCCGCACAGAAAGGCCCTCACCGGCCTCGGGGCTCGAACCCGGACCTTCTTGCTGTGAGGCAACAGTGCTAACCACTACACCACCGTGCCGCCCAGGTGAGTATTAATCTCTTAATATTTATACAGATTTCAATGTTTCTGTTAGACAATGTGTGTGTCCATTTCTGGTGTCCTGTAGTGTGACAGCTCTTATTTAAGAAAAAAAATATTTTTTAAAAATATATAACATAAAAAGGTTAAAAACAATATTATTATTCAGTTAGCATTAGCTCCAAGGTCAGTCATGTATAGTAAGGGATTAAAATGGCCACAATGCTGTTAATATCCTGTGGTGTGACATGCTTAAGGCAAATGTATTTCAAGCTCCTGTCCTGTTATTTTTAAAATTAAAATGTATGATGTATTTGTATTCATGTTTATTGTATATGGAAGGCCAACAATCTCTGATACTTTTTTTAAAAATGTTTTTTAAAGTGCTTTTATGATTTGTTTAGGAATGAGCAAAGAAAGGTCAAGAAGGTACCGGGAGAGGTTAAATCAGGATGAAGCGAGGCGTGAGGAGATCCTTATGAGAGAAGAAGAAAGTAAATAAGTTAATATAGGGAAAGGATGTTAGTGAGGGAGTTTAAATCTGAATTCATATAATAAATGTTCATATCGAAACTTGCCTAGATGTAACAGTTGTTTGTTTTATCAACAGATATCAAGAAAAGAAAGCAAAAGGAGGAATTAAGCCTCGAAATATAAGTTCACTCCCGAAACAAAAGCGAGACAGACTTCGTGAGGTATGGAGGAATACAAAAGCAAAAAACAGAAAGATGAAAAAGGACCTGGCGGCCATCTTGGATGAAACGCCTCCATCACTTGAACAACTTGATATGTGTTCACTGCACTTTTTGTTCAAAATCAATTACTAAAAAAACAAATGTTAATGTCTAATAAGGCCTAATAAGGCTTATTAAGCCTAATAAGGCTCCCAGTCCTGATGGTTTGAGTGGTAAAGTCCTCAAGTTCTGCTCTCACCAGCTAAAAGGTGTGCTGACAAACTTATTTCAAATATTGCTACAGACATCCACAGTTCCCAACACATGGAAGCGGTCAAATATTGTGCCAGTTCCTAAAAAACCTGGTGCAACTGAACTGAATGACTTTAGACACATTGCACTCACTTCCATTCTATGCAAATGTATGGAGAGAGTGGTGAGCAAGCATATAACTGCCAGTGTATCCAACACTTTAGACCAGGGGTGGCCAACCAGTTGGAGACCAAGAGCCACATTTTTTACTGTATTACCGCAAAGAGCCACATCATACACATGGGCACACGAACATCACCCATCCCTTCCTCTCTCTCTCACACACACACACACACACACACACACACACACACACACACACACACACACACACACACACACACACACACACACACACCTCTGCTCAGCCAGATTAATGGTAAATGTCACACACCAACATATTTACTCCTACAGTACTAAGACCACAGGCTGAGGCCAGTCATTTTTAACAATGAACATTGTGTGCACTTACTATGCATGCTGCTTAGTGGGACTCATGGCATTACCAAAAAAAAGCCACACCATACACATGACCACACATGTGTACCATACATGTGACCCCCCTCGCTCTCTCTCTCCCTCACACACGCACACGCTCAACACGCACCTCTGCTCAGCCAGATTAATAATAAATGTCACACGCCAAAATGAGAGAAATTTACTCCTTCAGTCAGTACTAATACCACAGGCCAGTCATTTACAGCAATCAATATTGTGTGCACTTACTATGCATGTTGCTTAGTGGGACTTCTGACATTCCTTGCCTTGAACAATCCTCTTCAAATCCTCTGGCTTGTATTCCGTCGTTGCCACTCGAAGCAGTTCTTTCACATGGGTTTCAGTCAGAACAGAACGATGCTTTGACTTCACGTGTTTCATGGTAGAGAACACAGACTCGCAGACGTATGTTGACCCAAACATTGACAGTATCTTAAGCGCAGCCCGTTTCACATTCGGGTATTTTTCCAATGGCACACTTTTCCAAAACTCAATGGTGCCTTCCCTCAAAACAGGTTTCAGTTGGTCTTCCTCACGAAGATCGATCATCTCCAACTCAGCCACAGCCTCATCTGTGACAAGCGGGGCTTTCAAACAGTCCGTCTCTGCATTGAATGGGTCAACGAGGAAGGTAACCTGTGGCCTTTTCAGTTGTATATCACGGAACCGGGTTACAAAGCTTTCGTGCAGGTTTTCAATTAGTGTTGCATATCTGGCTCCTTGCTTATTCAGGGAGGCGGGAAGCTTTGAAATGAGCTAATGACGACTGACATATAAGGCAGAATGGCTTGCCATTACGTTCAACAAAAAAGTATAAACTCTCCCACTCTGTTAAAAATGTCCTATGTTCGTCTTCATATTTTCGTTTTGCTGTGCATTTTTTCATTGCCATTTTGAGAGGCTACTTGACACAAGATACACCTTGCCCAAAAACTTAGCGATTATCTCACGCACATGCGCATTTGACATGACCTGAAAATACCGTAATATACCCAAGCAAAGCGAAGATGTATTTGATGAAAATACCATACTGAACTCAAGCAAAGCGCACACGCACATAAAAAAAAAAAACACAAACACAAACTTCGATATGAACGTAAGAGCCGCATGACACCGGGCAAAGAGCCGCATGCGGCTCGCAAGCTGCGGGTTGGCCACCCAAGCTTTAGACCAACTCCAGTTTGCATATAAATGTCAAAGGGACCACAGATGATGCAACTATAACACTGTTTAATATCTTAGCCAAACACTTACAAGTTCCCTCTCATTACGCTAGAATCTTGTCCATAGATTTTACATCTGCTTTTAATTCTATGCAAATTCTTGTATTGTTGCAAAGACTTGTTGATTTAGGGGTTAATGGTGGAATAATTCATTGGGTTAGGGATTTTCTCTCTGACCGCCCTCAATGGGTTATCTTGGGGAATATTGAGTCAGACCTCACTGTTTTGAATACTGGGGCACCGCAGGGCACCATTTTATCTACCTTACTGTTCTCTCTATATACGAACGAATTCAAAATCCAAGAAGAACATTTTAGGTTATTTAAATATGCTGATGACATGGCTCTGGTTGGTCTACTGCAGCAGGGTGATATGGAAAGAGAATATGCCTACGCCCGCCATACATCATCTCTTCAAGAATGGTGCCAAAATAGCTTTTTAGAAATGAATGTAAGTAAGACTAAAGAACTTGTCATTCAAAATGATAAGGACCTGTTATCTCCAATAATCATCAAGGGACAGACAATGGAAGTTGTGAATGATTTTAAATATCTTGGCACTTTTATAGACAGTAAACTCATTTTTAAAGAAAACACAGATTTTATTTTTAAAAAAGTACTCACAACGTCTTTACCTACTGTACTCCGTAGACTCAAAAACTTTGGTGTGAACAAGGACATCCTACAAACAGTGTATAAAAACCTTGTTGAAAGCATTTTATCATTTAATATGATCATGTGGTATGGTAACTTGAACATGCAGAGAAAAAAGAAGCTACAGAGAATAGTGAATATGGCCACAAAGATAATAGGAAAGCCACAAAAGCACTTAAGTATAATGGATGATGAACAGATTTTAAACAAAACTAGGAAAATCATAAATGACCCTTCCCACCCGCTCCACTGTGAATTCGAGCTTCTACCCTCTGGGAGGCGTTTTAGAGTGCCCAACGCTAATAAGAACATCTTTAAAAACTTCTTTGTCCCAAAAGGAATAAGGGCGATAAATAATACAGGGATTCTTACTTAATTCACCCCAGTCCTTTTTACTGGTTTGATTACTTATTATTATATTTATGATATTTATTACTTTTTAGCTATTTCACTCTTTTAAACACTCTCTTTTGAGTGCTAATGTATTTTTATAATAACTTAGTTTTCTCTTCTTCTGTTTTTACAAAATGCAATGCTTGAATGTTTGATTTGTGTATTGTGATTTTAATGTTTAATTGTTTAAATGTCTGTGGTGAAACTGAAGACAAATTTCCACATTGTGGACAATAAAGTATTCGTATTCATCATGTTATATTTTAACTCATGTGAAGATATAAATGCAAATCACTTTATTAGTTATTAAAGAAAATTGCCACTTATGACTGAACTGTGCCTCACGTTGTCCTGTGGTGTGACTGAATGTCCTGTGGCGTGACATCACTTAAAATGGAATTAAATGCCTTTTAAGTAAGTTAATTCATTTTTATCATGATGTACCTTTCAAAACACTGCATAATTTAACTATCACAAGAAAACAGAACAGTAATATTTTTTTGCATTTTACAAAATATTTCCATGGGAGTGAGTGAGAGTAAGGAATCGAAGTAAGGCGTGAACTGAAAAACAGCTGTCAAAAATAACTGTATCCTGGATTTCAATGATGATTTTCAGAAAGGGCTTCTTAAACTTTAACATATGTCATCTGCAGTTGAAATCAGCAATATATGTATATTTTATCATTACTGTAATATGATGTCACACTGCAGGACATTTTATGTCTGTGGTTGTGAAAAAGGCTTAGAACATAGCAGAAAGAGGGGGGAATTCTATAAAACACTAACAGTTTAAAAAACTTAAGCCTTTGAACATTAGAATTTCATACATTTTGTGTGAAAATTGGAACAATAAAAAAAAAAATTACTGTTTCACCTCTATTTGTCAAGTACCCATATTCCATTCAGCTAGCATGATACTGAACATATCTGATATACCTCTCAACCAGTGGCGGCTGGTAATCTTTCAAACAGGGGAGGCTGGTTGGTTATGATATTTCCAGATTTTAAAAGAAAAAACATCAGTTTTGCCCATACGCTTGCCTCTGATCTGGCTGATTGTTGGCAGGGTCACAAACTGTGAAATAACAGGTTCTTTTGGCCCATTAGCCTACTGTCCAATATACATGATGGTGGTGTTGGGGGGGATATTTTAACATTTTATATTTTAAAATTGTGGCATGTTGTTTAAAAAGTGATCATTATTGAAAGCAGCTCTTTGTCAGGAACCTCAGCATTCAATGACACTTTCCCTATATTTTACTTATTTTGACTGAGAAATGTTTTATTGACAATTTTGATAACCCTTCACTTTTAATCCAGGTCTGTAGTGTGAAATGTTCTCGGCTGTGTTTTTGTTTAAAAATGTTTTCCAAATTGTAGCTGTGTTTAATACATATCCAGAGAAATATATATTCCAATGTAATATACTCAGCATAAACATTTTAAATAGATTCTATATTTTTGGTCCATCCATGACATATTACTAAAGTAGCCTATTTACTGTTGTTGATGTGGGTCACTTGCTGTTAGCCAATTCACTTTCTCGTACCAGGAGAGCTGAAAGGAACGAGTATTATTCCCTACCTTTTTCACCAAGTCAATTTGAGACGTTGGGCTACCCTGCTCTTTAATTTAAATTTTTTCCTCGAAAGGAAAACTGGCAAATGGCTTCGCCAAAATTAAATCAGCAATGCTTGGCATCCGTGCGCAGCTTTCTTGCTAGCTGACTAGCCCCCTCAAGTTCAAGTTCAGTCACTCAAATAAACGAAATTTCTGGAACTAAGATAGCAAACTTGACAACACTATATTTACACTTTATTTAAAATGAAAATATATACAAACTGAAAAAGCTGGTAGAAACTGTATGTAATGAATGAAATCGAAATGTAAGCTGATCTATCACAATACACCACAGCACTTCCGATTCCGCATGGGACTGAACTGAAATTCACCGCTGCCTGTCTATAGTTGAAACGAGCTGTCAATCAAAGAAAATATCCGGCCACTTTCACCAATCATCAGTCTCCTCGCGGAAATCTTTGCCATGTCCCTCCCATGTGAGGCTCGGAGTCCGTAGGCGGGTATTTTCGCAGTATTTGTCCAATAACCGTCTTGCATTTTGAGATTGAAAAGCGCATAGCTCCCAAATGCCGTTGAAGTCCACTGAGGCTGGGAGTCCGTGAGACTCCGTGGGCGGGTGTTTTCGCAGTATTTGTCCAATAACCATCTTGCCTTTTGAGATTGAAAGCGCATAGCTCCCAATGCCATTGAAGTCCACTGAGGCTGGGCTGCATCGCGCTGTCACGAGGGGGAAAAACTCACGCACACATTAGGCGAACTGGGGAAAGTTATAACGGAATGATTTCGCACTGTAGTTGGGTTGAGCACATATATTTCTATGATTCGATGTTCGTCATTTTTAGAGGAGGCTGAGCCTCCCTCGTTGTCTTAGAGCAATCGCCCGTGCTCTCAACACCAGCCAATATATATATTTTTAATTTTGCACTCAGATCCACAATGTATTTTGTATAAAAAATTAGTTTTTCAACATGAGAAAATAAACTTATATCTTCAAGCCAAAGTATGACTTTCTTTTTATGATACAGACACATTCACAAAAAGTACCCAAATTTATCAAAACAGTTCATCGATTTCCTCACGAGTGAACATATTAATCAAATATACCATGCACTGAGAGGCTCCAGTTGAAATTATGTATTCTCTTCGGTGACTGGCATAGTACTATTTTCTGAGGGGTGCAGCCCCAGGCCAGTCACCAAAGAGAATCCATAATTCCCAGTGCCTCTCAGTGAATGGTATATTTGATTTATATCCCTCATCAAAAAATTCCAAACTAAAAGTGTTAAGATTGAATCTTGGCATAAACTCACTGGAGGCAGCCATGTTTGTTGTTTATATCAGAGCAACCTTCGACCTGCACATGTGCAATGTACCAGGCTATCGCCTGCCTCGCTAGGCATGATCATGATACATAGATCTACACATACAGAAATGCTTGTGAAACCACAGCTGTGACTCGAGTCAGCTGTACAGCTTGAAATTGTGACATCAGTTCATGATATATCTAGGATATACCATGACTGACTCACACCATATCCATTCTTTTTAATTTTTAACATCACAAGATACATTGCTTAAACAGTGGTGGAACTATTTTATGTCACATGAGCCATCCTTGGCCAGTCTCTGCACGGGAATTTTCTGATGAGGGATATAATGAAAAATATGTCACGGTTTTGGTTCTCCATGTCAGGGATGTAGTTCATATGAAAAATACGAGTGGCATATTTCCCAATAAAACACTCATGTCTATGTACTATATGTAAATCAAATCAACTAGCCATATTCAAATAAATTCCACTATTTTTTTTTTTGTGCCCGTGGAGGACTATGTGAGGACTCTGCTCCTCGGACCTGCCTGATCCATCCTGATGCCCTATGTCTGGTTGGAGTCTCATCACATCGCTCCTGTGGAGGACGGCCCCATATGCACAGTTGAAAGTCACACTTCGAAGACACTCTGGACACTTACAGTAATGCTTTTGTGGCTGAGGACTACAGTTGGCTTGCTAACTTTGGGACTGCGGTTGTCATGAACAGTTTTGCACTCAAGTTTCCATTAACGAAGAGTTATAACATCAACGAAATTGACGTCATGTTAAAGTCATGTTGTCTGTTGTTGTCCAGGTGAGGATGGGTTCCCTTTTGGGTCTGGTTCCTCTTGAGGTTTCTTCCTCGTGTCATCTGGGGGAGTTTTTCCTTGCCACCATCGCCATGGGCTTGCTCATTGGGGATAGATTAGGGATAAAATTTACTCATGTCTTGGGTCATTCAGATTCTGTAAAGCTGCTTTGGGACAATGTTTATTGTTAAACGCACTATACAAACAAACTTGACTTGAGTGTGTTGGGGGGGATCGGGGGTGGGTGTTTTTATAACTTCATGGGAACCTAATGTCTCCAAAAGGATAGGAATATCTAACAGTTTAGACCTTGAGCGGGCTTTTTATATTTAAAAAAAAGGAGTGAAAGATTCATTTTGTTTTCTAAAAGTTATGGTCATATTTAGGTGTAAACATAGCAATATGTTTACACCTGCATTAAAAATTATGTCAATGGAAGGATATTACAAAAAACTGTATATATGTATGTCTGTGTAAAAACAACAAGCTCAGTCAATAACTCTACTGGCGAAGCCATGCCCTCTGTTCATTTTAGTAAAAGTACATGGACATTCTAAATAGATGCCATACTGCCCTCTGCTGCTTCTGTTAAAAGCCTTACAGAACTGTTACAACATAATTATATGTAATTAGCTATTCCTAACCAGGTATACAGATTCTGAGAGCCTATGGTCTGTTTATGATTTGTCTCATGAATGTTAATAACCATCCATCCATGTCCACTTTGACCACAATCAGACTGTAATCATCCCAATCAATCGATGTACTTATCCTAATGCATTTGCCCTGTAACAGAGGCATCACTGTACAATGTCAGATGATGTGACATCATATCATATGACAATATTCCCCTCACTTTTTTGATTCTGACTATGCAGCAGCCAGCAAAATATGTTTTAAAGCATCGGTACATAAATGAGGCACTTTGAACATTCTATCTTTACAGGTTTCTCAATCAAAATAGATGGCTTCGTTACATAACCCAATGTCTCACTGTGATGAAATGTCTCGTTAAAATGTAAGCATGGATATTGCATGAAACACAATGATCAAAAATGAACTGAAAATCAATAGAACTCAAATACCTCAACAACAACAACAACAACATCAGTCAGTCAAAAACAGTTAATGAACCCTCACAGTTATGGAACGTGGTACAATATGTCAGGCTTGTAGTATTCGAGTCCAGGACTTGGACTCGAGTCCGACTCAGGCCCTAATTTTAAGGACTCATGACTTGACTTGGACTTGAGCACTGATGACTTGGACTTGTGCATTAACTGCATACAGACTCATAAATTGGAGACTCGGACTCAAGTCCTCTCTCATGTTATTTGCCCTGTTGATAGTGGGCGGGGCTTGCTGAGCGATGAACAAGCTTTTTATCTGTAGCCTATGAATTGAAATGTGGTGGTCAAGCAGGAACGTTAGTCCAACACAGTAGCAGAGACGCATTCACATAAAGGCAGCAACAGCCACCGTCAAATGGTGTGGGTGGAGTCTTGTTCTCAGACTCGATTCAGATCAATAGTGGACTTGACTTGAAATTTTCTTTAATGACTCGGACTTGACTCAGACTTGAACACTGGGGACTCGAGATTGGACTCGGACTCGAGGTTTAGTGACTCGACTACAACACTGTAATAAGTACCTGTCCAAATTTCATTTACAGATTGGCCTGAGCAGCTAAACAGACTAAACAAATATTGAATATTCATTACTCTAGCTGTCTAATTTCCAGATAAGGTACACCACAACATTCACTAATATTTGGAGTTTAAACATTGTACACCAGTGTGCAATGAATCAATGACATGAAAATGCTGAGAGGTTTTACATTTGATTTCTTTTTTATTAAGAGGTGCAGCTTTCAAACCATAAGACACTACTACCTCATTACACAGTTCTCAGTTAGAAGTGTCCATCTCTGGTCCTGTATCTTCAGACTCTGGTGTGGTTTGATGTAAAACATCTAGTAAAAGTGTTGAGTCATATCAGGTGTGTTTGCACAAGGAAATACTCTCTGAAGTCAAAATTGTGGTGGTGGTGTCACTCTCCTTGTCTCCAGCCCTCTTTGAGGTTTTCATGGACAGGATATCAAGACACAGCCAAAGTTAGAGAGTTGTCCAGTATGGGGGGGGGGTAAAGGTAAAACCATTTGTTGTTTACAAATGGTGTTCTCTTCGTACCATCCAAACTGGACCTCTGACACACTTGAATGTTTCACTGTTAAGTGTGCAACATATGGGATGAAAGTCAAAGCATCCAAATACACCCATGGGTCTCTCTTAGAAAAGAGTGGGATGTTCTCTTCAGGTGAAGGGGAAGACCTTGCCCATGATGGAGGAATTTAAGTATCTTGGGATCTTCAACAATGGAGAGAAAAGTGAGTATAAAACTGAAAATGGATCAGGTCACTGGTGTTTCAGTCACAGTACAGATCTGTGATGGTCAAGCAAGAGCTCACTTTATGACAAAGTTTTCTGTTTACTGATCAATCTCAGTCATGCTCCTCAAAAAATTAGGCTTGAAAGCACAATAAGGTTCCTCTGCAGGGTTGCTGTACTTACTGTCCATGAGGAGCTGGACAATCAAGCACAGCCTCAGAATAGAGCTGCTACTCCTCTGAACTGAGGGAAGCCAGCTGAGGCACAGTCGCTGCATGCCACAATACAGAATCTTCCTTGGTCTTCTTTTCCTACAAGTTATAACACGGAAAAATCCCCAAAGCTGTAATTCATGAACGGTCCACTCCACATACAATCTGTTGGTCTCCATTGACTGAAAACATGTCAGCAACTTCAAATCAATATTAGCGTCCCCAGCTGCTGATTTTCTGAATCAAACCGAAAAGTTTGTCGACTCCGCTGGTGCCGCCATGATTGAAAATCACATGATTGCATTCCTGCACACTGATTGGCCAAAGCTCGAACGGTGTTCATGAACCTTACGTGCCGTGCTGTTTTACCTATCAGTATCCCCCAGTCAGCACACAGGAATGCAATCATGTGATTTTCAATCATGGTGGTGCCAGCAGAGTCGACAAAGTTTTCGGCTTGATTCAGAAAATCGGCAGCAAGGGACACTAATATTGATTTGAAGTTGCTGACATGTAGATTCAAGAAAACTTTATTGTTTTGTGACCAAATGGAGACCGACAGATTGTATGTGGAGTGGACCGTTCATGAATTACGTACAGCTTTGGGGATTTTTTCGTGTCATAATTTGTAAGAAAAGAAGACCGAGGAGGATTCTGGCATGCAGCGACTGTGGTTGAGGTAATTTGGGTACCTTACAAGGATTCCCCCTGGTGGGCTGCATTCGGAAGCATCAGGCATGTGCCACTGGATAGAGACCCCAGGAAATACCCAAGACCCTGTGGAGAGATTATAGCTCACATATGTTTTGGGAACATCTGGGAATCTACCAGGAGTAGCTGGAATCTTTGTGGATGCAAAGTTTAGATTGACCTTCCGGACTGAGCCTGTTGTCAAAGTGACCCCTGTGGATGGATGAATGAATGAATGAATGAATGAATATACCTGTAACAGCTTTGATAGTTGTTTCTACCACTATAATGTCAATTGAGATAAATGTAAATCACTCTGGATAAGGGCATATGAAAAAAATGGCATCAATTTAAATGTAAATGTCATTGTGAACAAACAAACAAACAAACAAACAAACAAACAAACAAACAAACAAACAAACAAACAAACAACAACAAAATGGACTACATGGTTTTGGTTTATGGAACTCCTCTGTAAGAGCAATGGATTTTTCTCTATTTTCAGATGTCTGTATTATGTACAGTCACCTGATATTAGTAAACTCCTCAAGCACCTCCATCTAGTAATGCCACAAGCAAAAGAGAAATCTGATTATCAGATGTCCTTGCAAATTTGGAAAATTAGAAGTTACCTACTTCATGAAAAAAAGGAGCATGAGAGTGACAAGTGAAAAAAAGAAGCATGAGAAGCTTTTGCAGCAAAGCTTTTACAGTTTCACCCCTCTGGCATTAACCTGAAATCTATCATGAGTGGAAAAAAAGTATCGATGACAGCTTTCAAGCTCCCAGACGCTGTCAAACTTGGAGGTCAACACACTGCAATTTAACATTGTCCAATGAAGCATTTCACTGACTGAAACTGGTCTTCTTAAAGGACTTAAAGAGAAAAGAAAGTGGTTAAAATCAATGGCTCCCCTTGAGCTCTTCTCAAGTAGTGTGAACTTAAACAGCGGGATGCTTTGTCTCACCCCCGCTTTTAAACTTTACTTCAGAAACTGTTAATAAAATGCAGTAGACAGTAACCATGACTGCATTAATGGGATTTCAAGGGCTGTTTGTCGGGCCAGTTGATCGGAGGGATTGCTCTGGATGGTGGAACAAGACTTTAATCAGCATGGTAATTTCACCTGCAGAGAACAAACTGCCAGCAGTAAAAAGAAACCATAATTAGGATTAAATGTCCTGCCAAATGTATTTCCTCAGTGGCTTCCAAAGGAACAGACAAAATTGGGAAGTTACTATAGAGGTAGTCTAGGAATAGGAAGCATGTTATTCGGATAATGAGAGGAGTGTAAGAGAAGCTTTGGAATGTTTTATGTTGTCAATTTACACTCCCAGGTTTGCAGTTTCTCTAAAACTCATTGTTCAGGATGCAAAAAGTTGCAGCTGTTGCTAGGCTAGTTTACTTTAAGTGGTGAAAAAAAAATCCCACTTGGACAAAATGCATAAAACACTGCAACCATGCTATAACAAACTCTTTTATGATGAACTTTCACATATAACAAACAAAGTTCGTGTCCCCTGCTATTAAATGACAATAAGTCAGAGTCTTAAAAAAAATCCATCACTGAGTCATATGTTCCTCTTCCTCCCTGAGACAAACAATAAGTAAACAAGTCTATAATCAAGTTAACAATACATGTTAATGCTTAAGGCTTAACTAGCTTAGTTTAGATGTTGATCACTAACAATTATCGAGAACGGCAATCATTTACTTAAAAATCTCTTAAAAGGACTTTATTTTATGAGGTAAAAGCAGTTTTACTCAAGTCTTTACTCCGTAAGCACTGTTGTCATGGCTAATTGTAAACGTAAAATACTCTCTGCCTGTCAGAAAATGCAGGTGATAGATGGATGTAACTGCTGGAAGAGTTTTATTTAAAAACACGCTGGCAAACAGATCCAAATCAGTGATCAAAAATCAGAGTCGAGAAACAGGCAATGATCAACCGAGGCCCAGACAAGATATCAAAGGTGGAGACAAAGGACAAAATCCAAAATCCAAAACAGAATCGGAAACCAGAATATCATCATGATGCTACAAAAAACTTGGTAACATGAGACACACAGTACAGCGCATGTACTTTGCAAAGTCTGTGTGTAGTGAGTCCTCGCTGAAATGCCCTTGAGCGAGGCAACTACCCCCCCCCCCCCCCCCCCCCCCCAAACTGCTCCCTGGGCGCTGTAGCATGGCTGCCCACTGCTCTGAGTATGTGTGTGTTCCCTGCTTCAGATGGGTTCAACGCAGAGAGGAATTTCACTGTGCTTAAGTGTACGTGACATAAATAAAGTTGTTGTTTTTCTTCTTCAATTCAGCCATCTCACAATGGTTACGTCCAGCACCATAATGCGCCATGTCACAAAACACAAGTTGTCTCAAACTATTTCCATGAACATGACAATGAGTTCAGTGTACTTCATTGGCCATCCCAGTTACCAGATCTGAATCTACATACAGTGCAATTTGTGGTTATGGTTTTTTCATCAGACAATATATTTTTCCAAACAACTATCCTGTAAATGGGTGACACGGTGGTGTAGTGGTTAGCGCTGTCGCCTCACAGCAAGAAGGTCCGGGTTCGAGCCCCGTGGCCGGCGAGGGCCTTTCTGTGCGGAGTTTGCATGTTCTCCCCGTGTCCGTGTGGGTTTCCTCTGGGTGCTCCGGTTTCCCCCACAGTCCAAAGACATGCAGGTTAGGTTAACTGGTGACTCTAAATTGACCGTAGGTGTGAATGTGAGTGTGAATGGTTGTCTGTGTCTATGTGTCAGCCCTGTGATGACCTGGCGACTTGTCCAGGGTGTACCCCGCCTTTCACCCGTAGTCAGCTGGGATAGGCTCCAGCTTGCCTGCGACCCTGTAGAACAGGATAAAGCGGCTAGAGATAATGAGAGATGAGATTTCATCCCTGAAAGGAACACATTCAACCAATCAGGGTGCAGGTTGTGGAAATATCATCACACTTCTGCAGGCATGGCAGAGTCTCATTCATTTTGTGTCTCAAAACCCAGCATTGTCTGATAAGGGCAAGAAAACTTATAAACATAATGACTTTAATGACAATATCTGGAAAAAAAAAAGAGGAGCTTGGTGATGAAAATGGTGGGTGGACAGTCTGTGGTCCGTAGCCTACTTTGCAATGTGGTGAAGCTTGCCATCAGTCTCAGCAAGACCTGAACTGAGCAGTGAAACTCTCCACATTGTTGCCTACTTCTCAGGGTGTGATGTACACACACTAAAGATGGCGGCGCGCGTGAGTGCTGCGGCTTGTAGCCCTCTAGTTCGGTGCTTTTTAATGTATTTAGTTTGTTTTTCATGGCATTTGCATGGCGAGCTCCGTCAGGCACGATGTGTATATAGCCGTGCAAACCTGATCAGCATCAGTTTTCAAAACAGCATTCCTGTCACGGACTATTTCCAACAAGCCAACAACATACCGCCCAAAATATTGAGGACACCGGGATCTCCATGGATTGTTGTCGGCTCCCACAGGCAGTGGCGACGGAGACGGGACAGGAAACAGAAGCAGGGATGTCGAGCCGGCCTGATAAAGAGGCTTAAGAAGGATCCTCACAAACCACCGCTCCCCAGCGTCTTCCTGGCAAACGTAAGATCTGTCGTGCAGAAAATGGATGACCTGGAGCTACGGATAGCAACCGACACCTTTGTCCGGGACTGCTGTGTGTTGATACTGACTGAGACCTGGCTACATCCTGCTATACCTGACAACGCTGTGCAGCTAGCAGGCCGCGTCATTCACCGGAAAGACAGAAACAGTGACTCTGGTAAGAAAAGAGGAGGTGGTCTATGTGTGTACATCAATAATGACTGGTGTTCACAAAGCCATGCCACTCACAAATACTGTTCCCCCGATCTCGAGGCATTAACTGTCATCTGCCGCCCTTTTTACTTACCTAGGGAGCTAACTGTTGTCTCCATCATGGCTGTGTATATCCCTCCAGATGCCAACATGGACTTGGCCCTAAGCTATCTCCATGGATGCATTAGCAAACAACAGCAGGCCCATCCAGATGGGGTACACATAATAGCTGGGGATTTTAATCAGGCATGCCTGAAAACTGTTCTCCCTAAATTCACCCAATACGTGCAATGTGCCACCAGAGAAAACAACACCCTTGATCGTGTTTACTGTAATATTAAGCATGCATATGAAACAGAGCCACACCCTCACATTGGCCAGTCTGACCACCTTTCGCTGCAACTCATACCCGCCTATACTCCCCACATCAGGAAAAGTAAGCCGGCCACCAGGGTGATCAAAACCTTGCCCGAGGATGCCCTCTCCCAGCTTCAAGACTGCTTTGCCACCACGGACTGGAACCTGTTTGAAAGCCAGGTTTTGGAGGAATTTATAGTGACTGTGCTATCATACATTGTTTACTGTACTGAAATGGTTACCATCACTAAGCGCGTCAGGATATTCCCCAACCAAAAACCCTGGATGACGAGTGAAGTACGGCACCTCATCAGGGACCGTAATGCAGCATTCAGGTCAGGAGACAGAGAACTGTACAGCACATCCAGAGCTAGCCTGAAGAAGGGCATCAGGGCTGCTAAGGCGGAATACAAAAGGAAAATAGAGGGATACATCACAGAGAAGAACCCACGTCAAGTGTGGCACGAACTGCAATGCATCACCAACTACTGTACAAGGGCCACGACATCACACCCCCCTCTGACGATGCTTCAATGGCAGAGGAGTTAAATAACTTCTTTGCCCGGTTCGAGGCTAATGGTCAATCAGCACCCCCCCCAAGTCTTCACCAACACCCCGCTAATCCTCCAGGAACATCAGGTGAGGAGGGTGTTGAGGGAGGTTAATCCACGGAAAGTAGCTGGACCTGACGGAGTACCAGGCAAGGTACTTAAAGCGTGCGCAGACCAACTCGCAGGAGTCTTCACCAAGATCTTCAACACCTCCCTGTCCTGAGCAATTGTCCCATCCTGCTGGAACTCTGACACTATCATTCCAGTTCCAAAAATGTCCGCCAGCAAAAACCTGAATGACTTTAGGCCAGTGGCATTAACATCTGTGGCAATGAAGTGCCTGGTAAAGATGGTTGCCCAGCACATCAAGGGCTACCTCCCTCCATCCTTCGACCCCCACCAGTTCGCCTACAGGGCAAACCGTTCCACTGAGGACGCCATCGCCACCACTCTCCATGCAATGCTGAGCCATCTTGACCACCCTGGTAACTATGCAAGACTACTCTTCATAGATTTCAGCTCAGCCTTCAACACAATAAGCCCAGACATTCTGATAAAAAAACTCCTGGACCTTCGCCTCCCCCCCTCCATCTGCGCTTGGATTAAAGACTTCCTCTCCAATAGGCCACAACAGGTGAGACTCAGACAGCATCTTTCCCCTCCGCTCACACTCAGCACTGGCTTCCCCCAAGGCTGTGTGTTGAGCCCACTTCTGTACACTCTCTACACATCAGACTGTACCCCCACCCACCCCTCCAACCTTATCATAAAATTTGCAGACGACACCACAGTGGTCGGTCTCATTTCAGGGGGCGATGAGACGGCATACAGAGCAAAGGTGCAGTCACTCGCAACCTGGTGCTCATCAAACAACTTACTTCTCAATACAATAAAAACCAAGGAAATCATCATAGACTTCAGACGCAAACGCACTGTCCATGCCCCACTAAACCTTAACGGTGACTGTGTTGAAAGGGTGCCATCATTTAAATTCCTAGGGGTGCACATCTCCGAAGATCTCACTTGGTCCACCAACACTAAGGCAATAACCAAGAAGGCCCAGCAGCGACTGCACTTCCTGAGAATTCTCAAGAAAAACCATCTGGAACAGAGGCTGCTGGTGTCCTTCTACTGGTCAATCATCGAAAGCATTCTCACCTACAGCATCACAGCTTGGTATGCGGGATGCTCGGCAATGGACAGAAAGGCTCTGCAGAGGGTCATTAGCATAGCCCAAAAGACCATAGGCTGCCCTCTGCCCTCCCTGGAAGAGCTTGCCAACGCCCACTGCCTCTCCAGGTCCAGGTCCATTCTCAAAGACTCTGCCCACCCAGCCCACCACCTGTTCAACCTGCTTCCCTCCGGCAGGCGGTTCAGGTCCATAAACGCCCGCACTACAAGACTGTCCAACAGCTTTTTCCCCTGGGCCATATGTTCACTTAACAAGAGCAATATCCCCCTGCAGACATTAGCCACCCACCAGCCCAACCCCCTTCGTTCGCCATGATTAACCGTACCTCTGGACATTGACTTTGAGCACTTGCACTTTATCACGAGGCACTTTACAGTCTAGTGCTGCTATGTTTTGTCATGATGCTATACTTTTGGTGCTGGGGAGTGTCTTGTTTTGTCTGGGAGGGAAGGAGGGAGTAGTGTTTTGTGTGAGGGGTGTAGTGTATAGGCTTGGGGTGGGAGTGTTTGTTTGAGTGGGAGAGGTGGGGCTGTCCTTGGAGTTGGAAAGAGGGTGTGTGTGAGCGTGTATGGAGTCCTGTCTGTTTACATATTTATTATTTTTTTACTACCTGTTAGTCTTGAAGCACTGATCAAGAGTTGCAATTCTAATTTCATTGTATTTGATACCAGGTATTTTATGCAATGACAAATAAAGCTTCTATTCTATTCTATTCTATTCTATGTAGCCAAAATGTTCTTTTCCCCCTTTTTGTAAAAGACCAAGCACCAGCTCATCATCACTTGTCTACTGCATAATCAAATAATTATTTTTGTGGAATGTTGCATTTAATGTGAATATTAATGCTGAGTTAAATTCGGCAACGATTTTCTTTGCACTTTCACATCATTTATTCACATCACACTATATGTAAAGACCTTAAGAATGAAATTTTGTAGTTGTGGGATGTGGTAGAAAGGAAGACAATCCTGCAGCAATAATGTCAACATGAACCAGAATTTCAAAAGAATTGTTTCCAATCCCTTGTGGAATACTTGCCACAAAGAACGGAGGCTGTTCTATTGGCAAAATGAGGTCTTATCCTGTATTAATCTGGTGTTCCTAATAAAGTGGCTGGTGAGAGAATAATAAGACTAGCACTATTATGTCCGATATTAGACATATTCATCATCCAATTCCTTCTTTTTCAGGAATGGCTTTATCCTGAACCCCTAACTGTCCTAAGGATTCCTGAGGAACCCCATTTTTTAATGTAAATGACAACTGTAATAGTCCACATTCATCTTATATGCTACATGCATTTGCCTTGTACCTACATGTTATACAATTTGAATATTGTGAAAAAGTTTTTTTTTTTGTAGCTTAATTAAAAAAAGGTAAACTTTCATATATTCTATAGTCATTATATGTAAAGTGAAATATTTCA
The DNA here is from genome assembly GCF_027579695.1 of Neoarius graeffei. Classification (NCBI taxonomy): domain Eukaryota; kingdom Metazoa; phylum Chordata; class Actinopteri; order Siluriformes; family Ariidae; genus Neoarius; species Neoarius graeffei. The sequence continues at coordinate 88,131,545 of NC_083570.1, read as the reverse complement.
AGCCTTTTTTGGTTTTAATTTTGATGATTATGGCTTATAGCTCATGAAAATCAGAAATCTAGTATCTCAAATTATTAAAAATATTTCCTAAGATCAATCAAAAAAAGTATTTACAATACAGAAATGTCCAACTTCTGAAAAGTATGTTAATTTATACACTCAATACTTGGTTGGGGCTCCTTTACCATGAATTACTGCACCATTGCGGTGTGGCATGGAGGCAATCAGCTTGTGACACTGCTGAGGTGTTATTGAAGCCCAGGTTGCTTTGATAGCAACCTTCAGTTCATCTGTATTTTTGGATCGGGTGTTTCTCATCTTCCTCTTGACAACACCTCATAGATTGTCTCTGGGGTTCAGGTCAGGTGAGTTGGCCGGCCAATCAAGCACAATAATATCATGGTCAGCAAACCATTTGGTCGTAGTTTTGGCACTGTGGGTAGGCGCTAAGTCCTGCTGGAAAAGGAAATCAGCATCTCCATAAAGCTTGTCAGCAGATAGAAGCATGAACTGCTCTAAAATCTCCTGGTAGATGGCTGCATTGACTTTGGACTTGATAAAACACAGTGGACCAACACCAGCAGATAACATGGCACCCCAAATTATCATAGACTGAAGTCCAATGTGAAGTTTCTGCAAACACGTTGGATTCTGTGCCTCTCCACTCTTCCTCCAGACTCTAGGACCTTGATTTCCAAATGAAATGCAAAATTTACTTTCATCTGAAAAGAGGACTTTGGACCACTGAGCAACAGTCCAGTTCTTTCTCTCCTTAGCCCAGGTAAGATGCTTCTGATGTTGTCTCTGGTTCAGTAGTGGCTTGATATTAGGAATGTGACAGTTGTAGCCCCTTTCCTGAAGACGTCTGTGAGTGGTGGCTCTTGATGCACTGACCCCAGCCTCAGTCCACTCCTTATGAAGCTCTCCCAAGTTCCTGAATCGACTTTTCTTGACAAACCTCTCAAGGCTGCGGTCATCCCTGTTGCTTGTGCACCTTTTCCAGCCAGCCTTTTCAGCAATGACCTTCTGTGGCTCACTCTCCTTGTGAAGGGTGTCGATGATCATCTTCTGGACAATAGTCAAGTCAGCAGTCTTCCCCATGATTGTGGTTGTGTGTACTGAATTAGACCGAGGAATACACAGTATTTATACTGTTTTACTCAAAGTCAAAAGGAAATATTCTAATATTTTATGATTTTTTTTACTTATCTGCACTGTAGGCCATAATTATCAAAATTAAAATAGAGAAATGCTTGAAACATATTAGTGTATGTGTAATGAGTCCAGAATATATTAAATTTTCACTTTCTTAAATAACTGATGGGATTTATTGAACTTTTTCACAATACTGTAATTATTTGAGATGCACTAGTATTCTCTTTCTGTGAAAGACAAATATTCTGAAACAGAACCAATAAGCTGGTTATATAAACACCTGTCCAGCCCATATATCCATATGTCTAGCACTGAAATGTTCTGCTTTTCATTTCATTTGAAATTAAAATCATATGGCTGAGGTACACATCAAACGGAGTCTTGTTTCAGAGCAATTTGATAAAGATTATAATCAGGCAACTCCCTTGGGTTTTCACACATACTATCTGCAGAAAGAACATCATTAATACATAGAGCAATACAGAGCAGTTCTGCTCAATAAGAGATGACAACCATGAAGGAGAGAGTATAGAGTGGGGTAGAGAAAAGAGAAACAGAGCAAGACAGAGAGACAGAGAGAGTAAAAGGGAGGGAGCTGGGCTTCAATAATGAAATCAGATTAATTTTAAGCCTCTTTTCAGTAGCTTCTAAAACACAGGTTTGCTGCCATTTAGACTCTAAAATGTCAAACGCAGGGCAATCAAATGTCAGAGCATGAGTTACATCTAGAGATGACCTTCAAATTTGAAGTGACACAGGTCAATATGCTGGTTCAGGAATCATTTAATCCACTCCCCTTTCTGAATTGTTTGAACTGATATCCATCCCCATAGCTGGTATGCATCATCTTGTTTCCATTCATTTTATTTCCTAATTTGGGGCGTCCTAACCACGTGTTAATCTGTTTAGAAACCGCTTGGCAGCCAGTTCGGAAAAGTCATGTGAGGTTATGCTTGGGTCAGACAAAAAACAACGATTTTAAGGAAGTATCAGACATTGTCAGAGGCAAAATGCACCAGAAAAGAAAGAGAATAAACATGGCAGACAAGCCGAGTAAATATTGCTGGCCAGCTTTCCTGATGGATGGCCGAAAAGGCAAAAACAAATGCGGCATCTGATGCCAACTTTGCCAAGATGCTGCTGGACAGATGAGTGACAAAAGAGTTTGCACTTTCAGAAACATCAACTACAGGTTAGAATTGAAGTATTCCAAATCTAAACACGTCTGAAGTCTCTCGAACGCTCGCTGCTGTGTCGGAGGCCGCCGGTTCCGCCATGTTTGTTGTGACCTCGCTCATTATAATATTATAACGAGGATAAACTTTGGCTGTTTCCGTACCCAAGTGTAAACATTAGCGCGCTGTGTTTTTCCAGCTCATTCTCCTTCACAGGCATGAGACAGCAGGCAATACAACGTGTGATTCAAGTACCTAACAGTTATTCTAGCTCCACAGGGTACTATTCATATTTTTAATACATCGACCTGTGTCACTTTAACCATGAGGAAGGGTGTGTGTGTGTGTGTGTGTGTGTGTGTGTGTGAGATTGTTAAGGCATGGTTAATGAAATAACATGCTTACGTTGTAAAGGCAGGGTTGTACTTGGCTCCTAAGTAGTATGAGTACAGGTTGAACATGCCAATCATAAAGGCAACAAAGACCATGATGAAGATGACCATGAATTTGAAGATATCTTTAACTGTACGCCCCAGCGAGATCTGCAGTGGCCCGAAGCTCTCATTGGCTGGAAGGATGTAGGCGATGCGTGAGAAACTCAGGACCACTGCGATTGCATACAAACCCTCTGAGATGATCTGAGGGTCAGATGGTCTCCACTTATTCCTGGCTGAGAGAGGGAGAGAGAGAGAAAGAGAAGGAAGAAAATGCATATCTATCAGTCATATTCATTCGCATCCACATCAGTCACATACATCTGACATTATTATCTGTACAAATTTTATTCTCAAGTCTCTTATCCTTTCAGCTATTCAATTCAGTCCATATGGCAGAGCAGATGGCTGGTATATCTCTGTATTTGGCTTTAAGACTATCTTCAATGTTACCATCTTATTTGAAATTAGTGTTAAACTCTACCAATATTTCGCTTTAAAACTCTGAGATAGCACACCAAGTGTTAAAGACATACGGTAGATCAGCCAGATTAAAGACAGACTTTCAGCAAAGATGCTCACACACCCAGACAAGATTGAAGGTTCTTGCTCAAGGACCCAAGCGTGGCAGCTGGGATTTGAACTCACGATCTTCCAAGCAATAGCCTAAAGCCTTGAGCCACCATACTGTTTTTATTTCAAGTTGTCTTTCTGATAATTCTTCAGTAACGCAGTCATGTATGTTATTACCAGTTTACACCAGTAGATAGCAGCATTGATAACAGCTCACATAGGAGGAAGAAAAACAAACAGTGCAGTGGTGTGACACCTGTCATAAGTAAGTAAGAGCCTTTATTGTCTCTTCAAGAGAGAAATTTGTCTTGGGCACAAAGTCTGGCAATTCACAATTCATGTACACTATACTGGTGTTATATGTTAGGGGTAAAAGTCCTGAGCAATGGCATGAGCTGGATCTCATAGTAGGTTATACAAAGGATTTATAATGATCACAGTCACAGGCATAAACAATAACAACAACTGAGGAAAGAGTATTATTTGTTGAATATTTAATCCTGTAAAGATGATGATCTTATACTTTAGTTCCTGGGTTTAACCTAAAATGCTAAATGTTGTTCTAAATGAACATGATAACATCAATCTAATGCATAATGCACAATACATTGCATAGTATTTCCAGAGCAAGCTCAAGAAATGAAGTGAACCCTGGAGAACAAGAATTTTTTTTAAACTTCTGCCATGTAACTGAAAGTATTTTACTTCCCTCTAGGAAATGCCTCAAAGCCATTTAAACCAAAATCAGTAGGCATTTGAACCCCCCGAGTACAAACTCCCTAGTTATATCACAGTGGTGCTGAATTCTTGAATCTGATTGTTCAGAAGGTGTTGATTAATTTTCTATAACAGCAGTTCTGACTGGAGTGTCGGCTGTAAAGCAAACCACAGATTTTTTTAAATATCAATATGTTCAATTTAATACAACTCCAAATCAGAAAAAAGTTGGGACCTGATAGAAAATGCGAATAAAACAAGAAAGCAGTGATTTCTAAATTTACTTTGACTTGTATTTCATTGCAGACAGTATGAACCCAAGATATTTCATGTTTTGTCTGGTCAACTTCATTTCATTTGTTAATATACATCCATTCCTGCATTTCAGGCCTGTAACATATTCCAAAAATATTGGGATGAGAGCAATTTAGGCCTACGAATGACATAATTAAATAATGATGTGATTTGAAACAGGTAATGTCAACAGGTGATTGTAATCATGATTTGGTACAAAATCAGTATCCAGGAAAGGCCTAGTCTTTGAGAAGAAAAGATGAGCTAAGGATCTCCAGTTTCTCAACAAATGTGTGAGAAAATTATTGAAATGTTTAAACACAATGTTCTTCAAAGAAAGTTATGAAGGGATTTGGATATTTCACCCTATACGGTGCATAATATCAGTAAATGATTCAAGGAATCTGGAGGAATTTCGATGTGTAAAGGGCAAGGGCACAAGCCTAAGCTGAACCCCTTTGATCTCTGATCTCTCACATGGTGCTGCATCAAGAACCGTCATTCATCTATAGCTGATGTAACCACATGGGCTCAGGATTACTTTGGCAAACCATTGTCAAGCTCTACAATATAGAGTTACATCCAAATGTCAGTTAAAACTTTACTGTGCAAAAAGGAAGCCTTATGTTAACCGTATCCAGAAGTGCCATCAACTTCTCTGGGCTCGGAGGCATCTGGGATTGACCATTACCCAGTGGAAACGTGTACTGTGGTCAGATGAATCAGTATTCTAGGTCTTTTTTTGTAAGAAATGGATGCCAGCTGCTCCAGACCAAAGATAAAATGGACCTTCCAGACTGTTACCAGCAACAAGTCCAAAAGCCAAGGTCTGTTATGGTATGGGGCTGTGTCAGTGTCCTTGGCAAAGGTAGCTTATGCTTCTGTGATGGCAGCATTAATGCAGAAACATACATTTTGGAGCAATATACAGTACCAGTCAAAAGTTTGGACACCCCTACTCATTCATAGGCTTTCTGCAGTTTGACTATTTTCTACATTGTACGTAGAACAATAATGAAGAAATCAACATTATGAAATAACATATGGAACATATATCTATTATTATGTGGTAAACAAAAAAGTGTTAAAAAACAAAACAAAATATGTTTCATATTTCAGATTCTTCAGAGTAGCCACTGTTTACTTTGATGACGCTTTGCACACCATTGGCATTTTCTTAACCAGCTTCATGACGTAGTCACCTGGAATGCTTTTCAATTAACAGGTGCCTCGTCAAAAGTTAATTAGTGCAATTTCTTGCCCTCTTAATGCGTTTGAGATCAAACAGCAAATAGTAAATAATAAAAATACAGTAAATAGCCCTATTCCACAACTGTAGCAATCCATATTATGTAAAGAACCGCTCAAGTAAGTAAAGAGAAACGACATCCATCGTTACTTTAAGACATGAAGTGTCTTTTATTTAATAAAAATAAAGAAGCATCACTGAATTAGAAGATGTGTCCAAACTTTTGACTAGTACTGTATGCTGCCTTCAAGACGACATCTTTTCCAGGGATATTTTAACAAGACAATGCAAAACCATATTCTGCACAAATTACAAAGGCATGGCTGAGGAAGAAGAGGGTGCCTGTCCCTTCTGTCCCCAATAGAGAATGTGTGGAGAATTTTGAAATGAAAAATATGACAACAACGACCCTGTACTGTTGCACACCTTCAAACCTGTTTACAGGAAGAATGGGACAAAATAACACTGAAACGCTTCATCATTTGGTGTCTTCAGTCCCTAAACATCTTTTAAGTGTTGTGAGAAGGAATGGAAAGCTTACAAAGTAGTAAATGCTTTACCATCCCAACATTTTTGAAATGTGTTGCAAGAATCAAAATTGAATTAAATCTTTATTTTAAAACAACAACAACAACAACAATACAATTCATAAGGTAAAACATCAAATAATGTGCTGTTGTATTGTTTTAAATGTGATACAGGTCAAATATTATTTACACATCATTGTTTTCAGTTTTAATTTCAACATACCCTCCCAACTTTTTCTGATTTGGTAAGTTATCACTCAGTAACAACTAATTCACTGTGACGCTCCACGTTATGCTAAGGCTAATAATGAAAGGATTACAAATATATATTAAAAAAACTATTTAAAAAGAGAGGTTTATTTAGCATTCATGAAACTAGTCTTCATTGTTTTGTAACAGTCAGTAATTATTCTGACATGGGTCTCAGTAACATGACAAGCTGCATTTTTTTGTATTAACTTTGAGAGAAAAAAAGAGTCAAGTGAAGAAAGATTGTTCACAGCTGCCAAAATGGAAATGATAACAGCAACTAACTTTTCTTGCTGTTTAAATATAATTATTAACAGTTAAAGGTGTAATTTATTAATAAATTAGAATTGTAATCAGGAAATCATTTGAAAACTTGTAATTTGGATATATTCTGTACTGGAAATGTGGGAGCACAAGTCAGGTAAGGGAAAAAAAATTGCCAATCTGGACTATAATAATAAAAAAAAAATTCAAATGCCTGGAATAATTGAAACTTGCTAAGAATTAGACCAGTGAGCTTACTGCCTCCATACACAATGAGAGGAATGGGGAGAGACACAAAGAACAACCCAAAGTTGTGCCCTCAAAATCTTTTCCTAATTTTTCTATAGTATATCCCTCATCAAAATATTCCTATATAGGGATTGGCCAAGGATGGCTCATGTGATATAAAATAGTACCACCATTGATTAAGCAATGTATCTCATGACATCAAAAATAATAAAACAATGGATATGGTGTGAGTCAGTCATGGTATATCCTGGATATGCCATGAACTGATGTCATAATTTCAAGCTGTACAGCCGACTTGAGTCACAGTGTGAGTGAGCATTTCTGTGTGTGTATATCTACGTATCATGATCATGCCTGGTGAAGCAAGCGATAGTATGGTACACTGCACATGCGCAGGTTGAAGGTTGTGCTGACGTAAACAACAAACATGTTTGCCTCCAGTGAGTTTAAGCCAAGATTCAATCTTAACAATTTAATTTGGATTTTTTTGATGAAGGATATCAATCAAATATACCATGCACTGAGATGCACTGGTAATTATGGCTTCTCTTCAGTGACTGGTATAGTACTATTTTCTTCATGGCTGTGTCCCTCACAGAATAGTCCTGTGCCAGTCACCGAAGAGAATCCATAATTTCAACTGGAACCTCTCAGTACATGGTATATTTGATTAGTATAAGCCACATTAGACTTGGGAATAACATTTCCATATACTTGGTCACCTGGTGAAACAGTAACTCAGTGTAATTATGAAATAGACAGTATACTGTACATGTTTACAGTACAATATTTGAACTGCTGTCAGTAAATTAACGTAACATTCAATATGCCCTTGATGCTTCATGATCGTGTAATTGCATCCTTAAAATCCACTTTCAAAAATGACAGCAATTTTGCAGATATTTTCCCCCACAGGTCATTTGAATATCTTATGTAACATGGTGCCCTCACCATATGTGAAGTAGGCGATGTCGGCAGGCAGTGAGGCATTGCTGATGTCATGATTGGGCACATGGAGATCTATGTAAAGTTGTGCTTTAGACGCCTTCAGGAAAGCCATGAAGCGAGCGGTGAAGGATGCGACAAAGATGGACAGCATGCCGAAGTCCAGAACATTCCAGAGGTGCATGACGTACTCGCGTGGTCCATCAGACCAAATTTCTTTACACTCTGACCAGATCATACCTGAGGGCGAGAGAGAGAGAGAGAGAGAGAGAGAGAGAGAGAGAGAGAGAGAGAAAAGGCATTGTACAGATAGATTTAGGTTCACCCAAAACACAAACAATATAAATGTGCCCTCAAAATTAGTCCACAAGTTCCAGTTATGTACCTTAATAAAAGGTGTAGTATTGATTAAAGCTGTTAGCTTATTAGAGATGCAGTATGATCCCTCTGCACATTGCGCAACACTGCCACCTGTATACAGGCAACCCCCACACTAGGGTGCCACTGAGTCTAATGGCCAAAAATTTTTTTCAATGTTTTCCAGGTCCCACCCTCTCATTTTGTTCCTTTTATGAAGCATAGTAATTACTCCAAGTTTCATACAAATATATGCATATTTTTTGGTAGCTCAATGGGCTGAAATGTTTTCATAGAGTAACTATTCAGTAGCTGTTGCATGCGCGTATTAACACTCTTATTCAACACATTTGTGATAAAGGTCTACCTAAAAGCCTGGTTCACATGCACATGTGCATCATCTGCTCCGCAGAATGATTTGCAGCTGCTGCGTGAGCTGGAGAGCTACAAGAAACAACATGAAGCCGTTGCTAAAGCTGCAATAAAATCATTCTCTGGACACTTGTGGTACTTAAGTGAAATCCTGGTCGGTTTAGCATTCTTTGACTCTGCAGTGTCAGCTGAGGTGAAGTCAGCCATGGTGAAAGCCCTTGACAAGAAAACAACATATCATCCTCGACGCATTGCCTTCAACCCCACAGCACCTCAGAAGCAGTTGTTTGACTTTGTATCACAACACACCAAGCAGCTTTTCACAGCCTTTAACATACCACAGAAATTCCTCATGAACAGTCCAGATACATGGAGCAGTGGCAATGATTACACTGTTGGCCAACAGAAAGTGAGAAGTCTGAAAGTCGTCAGCGATGCAGCTGAGCGAGGGGTGGCCTTGATTCAGGCGTTCAATGGAGTCCTGACCAATCAAGAAGAACAAAAACAGTTCTTGTTGCAAGTCGTGGAGAAACACCGCCATGACTTTCCAAACAGTAACAAATCCACCTTGACTGCACTCACTGCAGCTGCTGTTGACAACTAAATTGCGGACAACTCATTTACACTGTGACATTTTGGTCACTGTTTGTGTTAATCTGTTTGTGTTCAAAAATCATTTGTTGCCTTTTGAAGTAACTGCTAATAACTGTTTGATTTTCATGATTTCTGCAGTATTCTGGTTTTTTATGTTAAATTTAACGTTATATGATATCAGAATTTTTCGGAAAATTACACATATTGTATAACTTTGGAACTGTTGAGCTACCAGTAAATATTATTATAATACATCCACACTTTGTCACATTTTTTCTTTTCACATTATGAACACATTTAGGGGGTGGGACAATGAAAATTAGAAACTTCATTTTTGAGTGGCACCCTACCCCCACACACATACACACAGGGGCTGAAAATGGATTATTGAAATGTATCTGTAATCAGACACATCTCTCTGACAATTACTGCTGCAGACAGGTAATGTGCCGGAATGAGAATCAAACACACACACACACACACACACACACACACACACACACACACACACACACACACACACACACACACACAGCTCATATTCTGAGAGATTGCCTTAGGAAGAATGAAATAGATTCTTACTGACAAAACGGGCACAGAGCAAAATTGGGATGGAAAAAGGAATTGGAATGAATGCGAAGACTAGATGAGCTGCAGAGTAACTAATAAAGAAAATATTTGTGAGGTTAAAAATAATGCTTCGACCATTTTAAGAGCTGCATTTTTCCTTCGTTTTAATCTAGGTTGCACATTCTACTACAAACCAGTATCCACTGACTGAAATTCTTTTCCTAATTGATGAGAATAGTGTTTTCAGCATTTCTGTACTTCAATCAGTTCCCCAATTGTACATCTTGTGCTCCACTTAGAGATACTTACAAACCCCAATTTCCAGAAAAGTGGGGATATTTTGCAAAATGCAATAAAAACAAAAATCTGTGATTTGTTAATTGAGTTGAACCTTTATTTAAGTGACAAAAATACAAAGAAAGTACAAACAAAAGCTTTTCAGTAGTTTTACTGACCAACTTAATTGTATTTTGTACATATAAACAAAGTCAGAATATGATACCTGAAACACACTCAAAAAAAAGTTGGGACAGAGAGAGACATTATTACCATTGTATTACATCACCTTTCCTTTTAATATCACTTTTATTGTATGGGATCTGAGGAGACTAATTGTTTCAGTTTTGCAACTGGAATTTTTGCTCATTCTTGCTTGATACAAGACTTCAGCTGCTCAGCAGTCCATGATCACCATTGTGTGGTTCTCCTCTTCACGATGTACCATGCATTCTCGACAGGAGACAGATCTGGACTGGCAGGTCAGTCAAGCACACGCACCGTCTATGAAGCCACTCTGCTGTAGCCTGTGCAGAATGAGGCCTGGCACAGTCCTGCTGAAATAAGCATGGACTTCCCAGGAGGAGACGTCACCTTTATGGCAAAATATGTCTCTCAGAAATCCCAATTTACGCCTCTGTGTCAATGGTACCTTCACACATACATGCAACTTACCCATGCTGTAAGCACTGATGTATCCCCCATCATAGATACCATCATAGATGCTGACTTTTGCTCCTTTCTCTGATAACAAACTGGATGGTCATGTTCACCTTTGGCACTGAGAACTCGATGTCTGGTTTTCCCAAAAACAAGCTGAAATGTGGACTCATCTGATCACAGCACATGTTTCCACTGTCTTTTGGCCCATCTGAAATGAGTTCGGGCCCAGAGAAATCGGTGGTGTTTCTGCATAGGATCGACGAATTGCTTCCTCCTTGTGTAATACAGTTTCAGGTTGCATTTCTGGATGCAGCAGCGTACTGTGTTAAGTAACAATGGTTTTCTGAAGTACTTCTGATCCCATGTGGCTATATTTGTCACATGAGCATGACGGTTTCTCAGGCAGTGCCACCTGAGGACTCGACAGTCACACACATTCAACAGTGGTTTCTGACCTTGCCCGTTATGCACTGAGATGTCTCCAAATTCCCTGAATCTTTGCACAATATTATGTACTCTAGATTTTGAAAGACCTAAATTCTCTGCAATCTTGTATTGAGAAATGTTCTTTTTAAATTGACTAAAAATTCTCTTACGAATTTTGGCACAAAGGGGTGAGCCACGACTTGTCCTTACTTGCAAAGACTGAGCCTTTGGTGCTGCTCCTTTTATACCCAATCATACTACCTTCACCTGTTACCAGTTAACCTGCTGAAAGTGGAATCTTCCAAAATGGTGTTACTTGAATATCCTATAAACGTTTCACTCTTATTTTGCCTCTGTCCCAAATTTTTTTGAGTGTGTTGCAGGCATCAAATTCTACCTTCTTAATTATTTACAAAATACAATTAAGTTGGTCAGTAAAAGTATTGAAAATCTTTTCTTTGTCCTTTTGTCAGTTAATAAAGGTTCACATGATTTAACAAATCACAGATTTTTGTTTTTATTGCATTTTGGAAAATATCCCAACATTTCTGGAAATGGGGTTTGTACATTATACTTACATACTATTCAGACCTGATTTACAGACACATCATTTGTAGCACTGTGGATTGCTTTAAGACTATATGGGAACCACATCCATCCATCCATCATCTGTAACTGCCTATCCTGTGCAGGGTCGCAGACAAGCTGGAGCCTATCTCAGCTGACTATAGGTGAAAGGAGGGGTACACCCTGGACAAGTCGCCAGGCCATCACAGGGCTGACAAATAGAGACAAACAACCATTCACACCTACGGTCAATTTAGAGCCACCAATTAGCCTAACCTGCATGTCTTTGGACTGTGGGGGAAACCGGAGCACCCGGAGGAAACCCACTCAGACACGGGGAGAACATAAAAACGCCACACATAAAGGCCCCCGTCGGCCACTGGGCTCAAACCCAGGACCTTCTTGCTGTGAGGTGACAGTGCTAACCACTACACCACCATGCCGCCCCATAGGAAGCACAGTTTCCTGTAAAATCTCATTAAAATGCAACATTATCACTTGTTGAAATCCAATACTGAGTGAATCAATATATCAAATTTCTCACTGCAGTATAATGCTGTTCAATTGTTTATCGCAAACTATTTTCAGTGGGCATTGCATCTTGCATGGAAAGCTCTTTTGAAGCCCATTGGTGCACCTCTGATAGAATTTCATTCATACACGGCTTCAATGGGATCCTACAGCAGATTCCAGTACACATATTTTAATAGGAGCAAATCTGGTCCAACTGTTTCTGTCTGCTGTGTTATCATCACACAGTGTGCTACAGGCACAAGACAAACGTCCTTGGGGTGGATGAGGTATGCGTTGGTTGTGGATTTGATTAAGACACTAGATAATACACTCAAAAAAACCAACATGGGTGTTTGTTACATGAACCTAAGTCTAACATGTCACGGTTGACATTTAGGTCACTCAACAAAATTGTTTCTGGCTAAGTTAACGCATTTTACTTGGGTGGAAATACTTTCCATAATTTTATTATGTTCACTGAGCAAGTTATTTGCAAGTTATTTTTTTTGAGTGTACTTTTTGTCTTCATTCTTCACTTTACTGAAGGAGCACAAACAATTGCATTCAAAGAACGACTGCTACAGTTCCTTAAGCTGGATGTGTGTGTTAGATGTGCTGAACCTTGGGTTCAACAGAACCGTTCATGCCTTTGTGACTTTAGTTATGATCAGACTGGCATAATCCCCATGGGGTGATTACAGTTTCTACAATGTTACCTTGAAGGACCCCCCCCCCCCCCCACACACACACACACACACACACACACAGACACACACACCTAAGATACCATGTACAAGTCAGGGTTTCTGCTCGGAATTTTTCTTGGTGGTCTGGTGTCCGGACAGAATTTATTTTACCTGACAAATTTGGCACTTACCAGTCACATTTCAATAACAGTCTTTGTTACAAATGAAAATATAAATATAATGTACGCCTAGGTTGATGAAAGAATGACAACGACTTCAATTCAGTTTGACTATTTAATGAACAGTAATGATTAAGCAAATAATTTTTCCATAGCTAGACGTGCGGGCGGCACGGTGGTGTAGTGGTTAGCGCTGTCGCCTCACAGCAAGAAGGTCCTGGGTTCGAGCCCCGGGGCTGGCGAGGGCCTTTCTGTGTGGAGTTTGCATGTTCTCCCCGTGTCCGCGTGGGTTTTCTCCGGGTGCTCCGGTTTCCCCCACAGTCCAAAGACATGCAGGTTAGGTTAACTGGTGACTCTAAATTGACCGTAGGTGTGAATGTGAGTGTGAATGGTTGTCTGTGTCTATGTGTCAGCCCTGTGATGACCTGGCGACTTGTCCAGGGTGTACCCCGCCTTTCGCCCGTAGTCAGCTGGGATAGGCTCCAGCTTGCCTGCGACCCTGTAGAAGGATAAAGCGGCTAGAGATAATGAGATGAGATGAGATGAGCTAGACGTGCGCTATGGTGGCACGGTGGTGCAGTGGTTAGCACTGTCGCCTCACAGCAGGTTCCAGGTTTGAACCTCACAGCTGACAAGGGCCTTTCTTTGTGGAGTTTTCATATTCTCCCTGTGTCTGTGTGGGTTTCCTCCGGGTGCTCTGGTCTGGTTTCCCCTACAGTCCAGAGACATGAGGTTAGGTTAACCGGCTACTCTAAGCTGCTCATAGGTGTGAATGTGTGTGAATGGTTGAGAAGAGAAAACCTCTATAATAATCCAGTAGAAGGCAACAGGAAACAACTACTGTAATTCTTCCTGAGAAACTGATGTCAGAGTGGCCACATCACTACAGTGAGATGCCAAGATAGATAGATATGTACCATGAATAGGCTATGGCAACTGATGAATTGGGGGAAAATAAGGACAATTGGGGGAAATTAAGTCCTGTAGGCTCATTCACTGTCAAAACACAAATGCCCTGTTTTGGGAACGAGGGATGCTACATTTTATATGATCATAATTATTGGACATTTTGACCAGCAAGTTTGTATTGACTTTTAATACATTTTGCTAGGCAAAAATTGGTAAATAGTGGCTAACAGAAACCCATTTGGTACAAATGTCTGATCAATTGCCACAAAACCCACTTATTAAACGTCTATGGCTGAGTTGAATCACCTTAACTGATGGAATTGGATAGCTTACACCACGGGTCATCACTGGTGGAATGCAATGTGGGTGCAGACCGACCAAAGTATTTCAGAAGGATCAATCGAATTGTGTACTCAAAAAATACCGTATCAGAACTTATCAGCCTTTGAGAAAAAATGGCTAGTATCAGTTCAGTTTGAGTTTTTTTAAAAATAAACATGAGCTATCACAGCTTCTGTATCAGATCCTCTGTTGCAGCCAATCACATGCATTTATATCAATGATGCAGCTCAGGGTTTCCCGAATATCTGCTAAACTGAACTCTTTCTACCTAAATTATTTGTCTTGGGTACTCTTTGGGATGTTAATTAGGCCTAACGTGAAGGGAAACTTTTGTAATAAAATCATAAAACTTGTTACTTCGAGCATGTCTCTTTTCAGTTTGTGAAATACAAAACTTTTTTACATTTATCATTAAAAATTGAACTTGAACTTTTAAAAGTAATTCAACATAACATTTGTATTCTATTTCAATATTATTAACTGCCTGCAATGGCACCATGATCCCCTAAAGGCCTCTGCATGCTCTTGCGACAAGGCTTTCGCAGATAGCTTTTTGCAGACAGTTGTAATTTATCGTTGAGCGGGGAGTAATAGGCATGCGCAATGTTATTCACCGCCACAACGCAAGGGGGCGCGAAGTCGCGAAATCGCTAGGAGTAGTTGGTGGGTGTGGTTAGTGGAGCGTTTATCCTCCGGTTACTTATAATGACTAGAACTGGAGTCGTATAGATGTACGTACTTCCTCACTTCCTCAATCAACCGCTCTTCGTGCTGCTCCATTTTCGCTCGTGTTTTTAAAAATGGCGGTCGTGAAAACAAACCAAACTGGGAAAGTAGGGAAGCGGAAGTGCGTGTACAGCGGATGTAGAGTGGACCAATCAGAGCCCTCTTGTCTGCGACGCTGTCTGCGAGGCTTCTGCGGTGGTCACAATTTTTGGGAGGTGCGCGCAGAGCGTCTGCGAAGGTGGGGGGGCTACGCAGACGCTATCTGCGACGCCGTCTGCGAGGACTGGGTTGTCAGCATAAATTGGCCTTAAGAATTCACAAACCCCTGGTTAGGAAACTATATTTTAGTTCATTAAAGCAGTTCATCAAGAAAATGAAGAGTATTCACAGCTTTGATTTCATTTACCGTCTCTGGTCTGATTAGTGAAGTGAGTGAAAAAAAATTGATGATGAAAACAAAATGTTTTGGAATGCATTTATTCTCTGCTTCAAATTCAAAACTGATGTCTAGGAGTCCATGGTATGATTCTATTAAAAATAATAACCGGGCAGCACAGTGGTGTAGTGGTTAGCACGGTTGCCTCATAGCAAGAAGGTCCTGGGTTTGAGCCCAGTGGCCGACGGGGGCTTTTCTGTGTGAAGTTTGCATGCTCTCCCCGTGTCTGCATGGGTTTCCTCCGGGTGCTCCGGTTTCCCCCACAGTCCAAAGACATGCAGTTAGGTTAATATGGGACGGCCTTGGGCTGAGGTGCCCTTGAGCGAGGCACCTAACTCCCAACTGCTCCCCGGGCGCTGTTAGCATGGCTGTCCACTGCTCTGGGTATGTGTGTGTGCTCATTGCTCACGTGTGTGTGCGCGCATGTGTGTGTTCACTGCTTCAGATGGGTTAAATGCAGAGAGGAATTTCAGAAGTGTGTGATGAATAAAGTTGTGCTTTCTTTCTTTCTTCTTTCAATAAAAGCACCAGTGCAAAACAAAACACCATTTCAAATTGTCTGATGTAATCCAGATAAAATAACCATTGATAGTTAAGACATCCATCCATTATCCGTACCCGCTTATCCTGTGCAGGGTCACGGGCAAGCTGGAGTCTATCCCAGTTGACTATGGGCGAGAGGTGGGGTACACCCTGGACAAGTCGCCAGATCGGTGCAGGGCTGACACATTGAGACAAACAACCATTCACACTCATATTCACACCTATGGTCATTTTACTGTAGAGCCACCAATTAACCTAACCTGCACATCTTTGGACTGTGGGAGGAAACCCACGCAGACACGGAGAGAACATGCAAACTCCACACAGAAAGGCTCCCGTCGGCCACTGGGCTTGAACCCAGAACCTTCTTGCTGTGAGGCGACAGTGCTAACCATGACACCGTGTATTTAGTCACTGATTGTGCATTTAGTCAAACAGCCGCAAAAACTCTTTCCACTAAATTTATAACAATAACCTGTCTTGGAAAACACTAAAGTTTCATTCCTCTATCTTTTCAGGGGATCTATGACATCACTAAACGATGTTGCACAATCTTTCTGAGATGTACTCAGACGTACACAAATTTTGGTCATAGAAACTTTTAAAACTCCTGATGTGTTTACGTTTTTTTTCTCAATCACTTTGATGCAATTCACACATCAGAAGCGTCATTCACCTCATTCTTAATGCAGATGTGAAATCAATCAGTGCGTTTACATGCACATAGAGAAAATCAAATTTCTGCCGTTGCTCGACTGAAATCGAAGTTCTAAATGGCATGGAAACACCTTAGCTAGGCTGAAATTGAACCGAACTTGATTTCTCGTAATCGAGCTACACGACCTAGATTATGCGATTTTTGCCGAGCTACTTAGTGCATGTAAACCCTATCGAGCTACGTAGTCCAGCTACTTACTTCAGCACTGCCCCTTCTGGAAGTGACGAGTGACGAGACCACAAGCGGGAAACACAACAGCCTCGGTCGGCATGACAACAGCAGTAGTAGCGAGCAGCAGAAGAGGTCAGGAGGAAGAGAAAATGGCGAGCAGAAGCGTGCACTTCTGGAGCAATGAGGAGACAGAGTTCATGGTCATTCAGCTTCATGCTCATCAGCTCGTTCTTCTTGTGAACACGGAACTGATAACTTTGTTTATACGCTTGAATAGCTCTTCTTCATGACGACAACTGGAAGTGTACCAACACGATGGGGCGTGTAGCGCCACCTGTGGCTCGGGTGCACAATGTACCTCACACAATAGCTCGAGTTCCTTGTGTGCATGTAGAATTGGATTTCTCTGGCACCCCTGCTGGGACCCTTAGCTGGATTACTGACAGTAGCTCGATTTGGATGTGCATGTAAACGTACTGACAACTGCACTTCCTTGTACGTACACATTAGCATTTCTCATTGTGTTTATACAACCTGTCATTGTGTCCACACATATTTCATTACTATTGATGTTTTGTCACTGTGTCGATGCATTTCTCATCTGACAACTTTCACCTCATTCAGCTTGATACTGTCCTGCATTGCACGAGTGTTTTCAATCAAATCAATTTAAACTTTCTTCAAATATGCATGAAAGAGCAAGGCCAGTCACACACTGTCAGTGGGAGGAGTAAAATTGCTCTTCAACTGAAAACAAATGTAATCACAAATGTAATCACATGCTCTCTGAACAGGATCAGTTGAAATAAAAAGAAACAAATAATATTGTATCACAGATGCATGTCATGGCACTGCAGTAATTACACACAAGCTTATATGGATGCCCAGGTTTCACCTGGTGCATAGTGATGAAAATGGAACAGGAAGCAGGTTTCATGCAGGTACAGTACAAGAACTCGGCTTTGTGAGAGGAAGTGGTGTTCGGACGCATGGTAGGGCAAGAGGGAGAAGAGCAAACAGAGGACACAGAAGGGGCGGGGTAGAGGGAGAGGCTCTACAATGCCCGCATTCCAGAGAATGAAAAGGGGATTGTGAAGGCCAACATGCCATGTGGTGATTTGGGCAATGGACAATGGAAGTTTTCACCACTCCAACCGTGTGAGGGATTGGTTTGAAACCCAGCAACACATTATAATGGTGTTCCTGTCAGGTTATTCACCATTCCTCAACCCAAATGAGGAATTCTTCTCTGCTTGAAGATGGAAGGTGTATGATTGCCAGCCCCATTATTAAATGTCATTACTGGAGGCAATGGATGTTGGCTGTGGGAATGTCACACCTGAGGCTTGTCAGGTCTGGGTACAGCATGCCAAAAGATTTTTCCCTCTGTGTATTAGAAGGGAAGACATCAGGTGTGATGTAGACACAATGATGTGGCCTAATAGGGATGAGAGACTAGATGCCCCTTCAGGGATTTCATATTTTGCCTGTTATAGTAATTTTTGATTTATACAGATACAGTGGTGCTTGAAAGTTTGTGAATCCTTAAGAATTTTCTATATTTCTGCATAAATATGACCTAAGGCAGCTGGGCCATAGAAGGTTCACGCTGCACGCTGCATGCTGCACGCTACACGTTCACGTGAAGAACCGGACCCTGGGCCATTAAACTTCATGCTTGGATGTTCACGTGTTGCGTCTGTTCTACTTTGACTGAGTAACCAACAATATGGACTCTTCGGATGATGACGATTGCCTCATTCTGCTTTTACTGAGACAGAGGAAGAGAAAAAGGAACAGAATTTGGAGCCGAGAACACTTCCTTCTGAGAGAAACCCGTGGTGAATTTCACCGAACATTCTATAATCTGCTTGACAATCCCGATGAAGAACTATTTTTCAATTATACCGTTCAATTATATTTTTTCTGAAGTTTTCCCCTGAAAGCATAGAGTTATCTCCCTAGACCCGTTCTGATTGGCTGGCGCGGCGGTGACCGCATGCATTGACTGGAATTTCCATCTTCACGCCTAGAAAAAAGTGTGCATGTTCATTTCACGCTTCACGCGTGAAGTGTGCAGCATGCAACGTGAACGCCGTTCTATGGCCCAGAGCAAGTCATGCTACGTTTGTCCACTTTTCTTTACACGCGTGTAGCGTGTAGTGTGCAGCATGCAGCGTGCAGCGTGAACCTTCTATGGCCCAGCTGCCTAAAACATCATCAGATTTTCACACAAGTCCTCATCTCATTATCTCTAGCCATTTTATCCTGTTCTACAGGGTCGCAGGGAAGCTGGAGCCTATCCCAGCTGACTACGGGCGAAAGGGGGGGTGCACCGTGGACAAGTCGCCAGGTCATCACAGGGCTGACACAGAGACATAGACAACCATTCACACTCACATTCACACCTACGGTCAATTTAGAGTCACCAGTTAACCTAACCTGCATGTCTTTGGACTGTGGGGGAAACCGGAGCACCCGGAGGAAACCCACACGGACACGGGGAGAACATGCAAACTCTGCACAGAAAGGCCCTCGCTGGCCACGGGGCTCGAACCCGGACCTTCTTGCTGACAGCGCTAACCACTACACCACCATGCCACCCCGCACAAGCCCTAAAAGTAGATAAAGAGAACCCAGTTAAATAAATGAGACAAAATTATAATACTTGGTCATTTATTTATTGAGGAAAATGATCCAATATTACATATATGTGAGTGGCAAAAGTATGTGAACCTTTGCTTTCAGTATCTGGTGTGACCCCCTTGTGCAGCAATAACTGCAACTAAACATTTCCGGTAACTGTTGATCAGTCCTGCACACCGGCTTGGAGGAATTTTAGCCCATTCCTCTGTACAGAACAGCTTCAACTCTGGGATGTTGGTGGGTTTCCTCACATGAACTGCTCGCTTCAGGTCCTTCCACAACATTTCCATTGGATTAAGGTCAGGACTTTGACTTGGCCATTCCAAAACATTAACTTTATTCTTCTTTAGCCATTCTTTGGTAGAACGACTTGTGTGCTAATGGTCATTGTCTTGCTGCATGACCCACCTTTTCTTGAGATTCAGTTCATGGACAGATGTTCTGACATTTTCCTTTAGAATTCGCTGGTATAATTCAGAATTCATTGTTCCATCAATGATGGTGAGCCGTCCTGGCCCAAATGCAGCAAAACAGGCCCAAACCATATTACCAACACCATGTTTCACAGATGGGATAAGGTTTTTATGTTGGAATGCAGTTTTCCTTTCTCCAAACATAAAGCTTCTCATTTAAACCAGAAAGTTCTATTTTGGTCTCATCCATCCACAAAACATTTTTCCAATAGCCTTCTGGCTTGTCCACATGATCTTTAGCAAACTGCAGATGAGCATCAATGTTTTTTTGGAGAGCAGTAGCTTTCTCCTTGCACCCCTGCCATGCACACCACTGTTGTTCAGTGTTCTCCTGATGGTGGACTCATGAACATTAATGTTAGCCAATGTGAGAGAGGCCTTCAGTTGCTTAGAAGTTACCCTGGGGTCCTTTGTGACCTCGCTGACTATAACACACTTTGCTCATGGAGTGATTTTTGTTGGTTGACCACTCCTGGGGAGGATAACAATGGTCTTGAATTTCCTCCATTTGTACACAATCTGTCTGACTGTGGATTGATGGAGTCCAAACTCTTCAGAGATGGTTTTGTAACCTTTTCCAGCCTGAGGAGCATCAACAATGCTTTTTCTGAGGTCCTCAGAAATCTCCTTTGTTTGTGCCATGATACACTTCCACAAACATGTTATCAAGATCAGACTTTGATAGATCCCTGTTCTTTAAATAAAACAGGGTGCTAATTCAAACCTGATTGTCATCCCATTTATTGAAAACACGAGACTCTAATTTCACCTTCAAATTGACTTCTAATCCTAGAGGTTCACATACTTTTGCCACTCACAGATATGTAATAATGGATCATTTTCCTCAATACAGTAAATAAATGACCAAGTATAACTGCTCCAACTCCTTCAAGTTAGATGGGTTGTGTTGGTGTACAGCAATCTTCAAGTTATGCCACAGATTCTCAATTAGATTTAGGTCTGGGCTTTGACTAGGCCATTCCACACATTTAAATGTTTCCCTTTAAACCACTCCAGTGTAGCTTTAGCAGTGTGTTTAGGGTCATTGTCCTGCTGTACCATGAACCTTCATCCCAGTCTGAAACCTCTGGCTGACTCAAACAGGTTTTCCTCCAGAATTGCCCTGCATTTAGTGCCATCCATCTTTCCTTCAGTCCTTACCAGTCCTTACCATGCTGCCACCACCATGCTTCATTGTAGAGATGGTGTTCTCAGGGTGTTGGGTTTGTGCCACACATGGCATTTCCCATGATGGACAAAAAGTTCCATTTTAGTCTCATCTGACCAGAGAATCTTCTTCCATGTATTTGGGGAGTCTGCCACATGCTGTTGGGCAAACTCCAAATGTGTTTTCTGCAGAAATGGCTTTTTTCTGGCCATAAAGCCCCACTCTGTGGGGTGTACAGCTTAAAGTGGTCCTATGGACAGATACTCCCATCTCTGCCGTGGATCTTTGCAGCTCCTTCAGTGTTATCTTTGGTAACTTTGTTGCATCTCTGATTAATGCGCTTCTTGCCTGGTCTGTGAGTTTTGGTGGGTGGCCTTCTCTTGTCAGGTTTGTAGTGGGGTCATGTTCTTTTCATTTTGCTATCATAGATTTCATGGTCCTCCCTGGGATATTCAAAGTTTGGGATATTTTTTACAACCCCGATTCCAAAAAAGTTGGGACAAAGTACAAATTGTAAATAAAAACGGAATGCAATAATTTACAAATCTCAAAAACTGATATTGTATTCACAATAGAACATAGACAACATATCAAATGTCGAAAGTGAGATATTGGCTCATTTGAAATTTCATGACAGCAACACATCTCAAAAAAGTTGGGACAGGGGCAATAAGAGGCTGGAAAAGTTAAAGGTACAGAAAAGGAACAGCTGGAGGACCAAATTGCAACTCATTAAGTCAATTGTCAATAGGTCATTGAAACAGTTCTTATGAAGGGGTGGAGCACAGAGGACGGCAGGACAGAGATCAGGTTCAACAATCGTTTTATTTTTACACTTTTCAGTGGTCTCTTAAACACACACACACAGCCAGACACACGCGCACACACATCAGGTGTCTGGTTTGGGAGAGATCCTCTGCTCTCTGCTCTCCCTCCCTAAATAGGGCGCGGTCACTGGGAAGACACACACAAACAGGTTAATTGCAGTCAGGTGTAGTGATTCTGCCACTTACCTTCCCTGACTCCACCCTCCTGTCACAGACCGGCGCTTGACCATGCCCCCACTGCCACATACCCCCACTGCCCGACTCAGGCCAGGCGGCCGTCTGGCCTGCAGCCAACTCCCCCCCCCCGATGGGAGAGGAAGTCCGCCATGACTATCTGCGCCCCCGGCCTTGGACCACCTTAAAATTGAAGGGTTGGAGTGCCAGATACCAACGGGTGATCCGCGCGTTGGCATCTTTCATGCGGTGGAGCCACTGGAGGGGCACGTGGTCCGAACAGAGGGTGAAAGGGCGCCCCAGCAGGTAGTAACGGAGGGCAAGGACCGCCCACTTGATCGCCAGACACTCTTTCTCAATGGTGCTGTAGCGCCCCTCACGCACTGACAGCTTTCTACTGATGTAGAGGACGTGGCGGTCCTCCCCCTCCACCTCCTGGGACAAAACTGCCCCCAGCCCTCTGTCCGACGCATCGGTCTGCAACACAAAAGGGAGAGAAAAGTCAGGGGAGTGTAATAGTGGCCCCCCACACAGTGCAGCCTTTACCTCAGAAAAAGCCCGCTGGCATTGCTCCATCCACTGGACCGGATCTGGTGCCCCCTTTTTAGTGAGATCAGTCAGCGGGCTGGTGACGTCCAAATAATTAGGTATAAACCTACGATAATAGCCAGCCAGCCCCAGGAACTGTCTCACCCCCTTTTTGGTCTTGGGCCTCAGGCAGGCCGCAATTGCTGCGGTCTTGTTAATTTGGGGACGCACCTGCCTGTTGCCCAAGTGGAAGCCCAGATACCGTACTTCCACCCGCCCAATCGCACACTTCTTTGGGTTGGCTGTGAGACCCGCTCGCCTCAGCGACCTAAGGATGGCCCTTAGGTGTTCAAGGTGCCTCAGCCAGTCATTACTATATATGATGAGGTCATCGAGATAGGCGGCCGCATAGGTGGCGTGGGGGCGGAGGACCCTGTCTATCAGCCGCTGAAACGTAGCGGGCGCCCCAAACAGCCCAAACGGAAGTGTGACGAATTGGTGTAAACCAAATGGTGTGGAAAAGGCCGTTTTTTCTCAGGATAGTGGAGTCAAGGGGATCTGCCAATATCCCTTCGTCAAATCCAGTGTCGAATAAAAGCGAGCCATGCCTAGTCGATCGAGCAGCTCGTCAATACGAGGCATTGGGTATGCGTCGAATTTAGACACCGCGTTGACTTTTCTATAGTCCACACAGAACCGGACCGACCCGTCGGCCTTGGGTACCAAGACCACCAAGCTGCTCCGGTCACTGTGGGACTCCTCGACAATGCCCATTTTGAGCATGGTCTGAAGTTCTTCCCGAACCACCTTTTTTTTGTGTTCGGGTAGCCTGTAAGGGCGGCTATGCACTACCACCCCCGGGGGTGTCTCTATGTGGTGCTCTATGAGGTTAGTGCGACCGGGCAGGGGCGAGAACACAT
This sequence comes from Neoarius graeffei, assembly GCF_027579695.1. Classification (NCBI taxonomy): domain Eukaryota; kingdom Metazoa; phylum Chordata; class Actinopteri; order Siluriformes; family Ariidae; genus Neoarius; species Neoarius graeffei. Next base: position 88,107,930 of record NC_083570.1, on the reverse strand, counting down.
CCGAAAACTCGGCCTGCAACTGGGCGACCTCCGTGAGTTGGGTCGGGGAGAGGTGGTCTCCACAGGGGACTGGAGAGGTACGTGATATCAATGCCCCTTTTTGAACCTCCGGCCCCAGCTCCGCCTTCTCCGGAACCACCGACACCAACGCCACGGGGACCTCCTCGTTCCAGAGTTTAAGCAGATTGAGGTGGTAAATCTGTAGCACCCCACCCCGTCCGTTCGCCTCACCTCATAGTCGACATCCCCGACTCGCCGTGTGACCTCAAAGGGTCCTTGCCACTTGGCGATCAATTTGGAGCTCGACGTGGGCAACAGTACGAGTACCTTATCTCCCGGTGTGAACTCTCTAAGGCGCGTACCCTTGTTGTACAGGCGGGCTTGCCGTTCCTGGGCCTGCCGCAAATTCTCCTGAGTTAGGTGGGTGAGCGTGTGGAGTTTTGCGCGCAGGTCCATATACTGAATTTCATTCTTGCTTTGTGAAGGTCCCTCCTCCCAATTTTCCCGCAGCACGTCTAGGATGCCGCGCGGCTTACGCCCATATAATAATTCGAACGGGGAGAACCCCGTGGAGGCTTGGGGGACCTCTCGCACTGAGAACAACAAGGGCTCGAGCCACTTATCCCAATTACGTGCGTCCTCACTTATGAATTTTTTAATAATATTTTTGAGGGTGCGGTTGAACCGTTCTACTAAACCGTCCGTTTGTGGGTGATACACGCTGGTGCGGATCGGCTTAATCCCCAATAACCCATACAGTTCACGCAGTGTCCGTGACATAAATGTAGTGCCTTGATCAGTCAGAATCTCTTTCGGGATTCCGACTCGAGAGATGACGCGGAAGAGTGTCTCTGCAATACTGCGTGCTGAGATATTGCGCAGAGGCACTGCTTCTGGGTATTGCGTTGCATAGTCCACCAGAACTAATATAAAGCGGTACCCTCGTGCTGACCGATCTAATGGGCTGACGAGATCCATCCCAATTCTCTCAAACGGGGTCTCGATTAATGGAAGAGGGCGCAAAGGCACTTTTGGAATGGCCGCTGGATTTACTAACTGGCATTCGCGGCATGCCGTACACCACCTACGAACATCGCCGCGAATCCCCGGCCAATAGAATTGGGCCATTATTTGGGCTAGTGTTTTATCCTGCCCTAAGTGTCCAGCCATGGGATTAAAGTGAGCCGCCTGGAATACCAGTTCCCGGCGGCTCTTCAGAATCAAAAGCTGCGTGACTCGCTCTTTAGTATGAGTGTCCTGCGTCACTCGGTATAATCTATCCTTCATAATAGAGAAATAGGGAAAGGATGGGGTGGCGTTCGGCTGGAGCGTTTGACCATCGATTACTCTCACTTGGTCAAATGCATGTCGCAGAGTCTCGTCTCGCGATTGTTCTAACGGGAAATCCGCGAGGGATTCCCCAAGAGAGGGAGGAGGAGCCTAGGGCTCCTCACTCTGACGCGGAGATGATGTAGACGGCTCTGTGACAGTTGCTCCTGCCAAAGCGACACCGTGATCTCCCCCTGCTAAATGGCAGGACCCACTCTTTACTAAGCGCATCATCAAAACCCGAAATCCCGGCCAATCAGTCCCCAAAATTAAAGAGTGGGTAAGGCGAGGATTAACCGCTGCCTTCACTATAAATTTTTCCCCTCGGAAAAAAATGTGGACTGACACCAGAGGGTAGCGGTGAATATCCCCGTGCACACACAACACCTTCACCCCCTGTGCTCCCCCCAATGCCTCGTTCTGGACCAGGCTTTGGTGAATTGAGGTCTGATTACAGCCAGAATCCACCAACGCCTGATATGTATCCCCTTGGATACTCACCGGTATGCGATACGCTCCGGCCCGATCGAGGGCGGCCTCTGGCGCATCGGGGAGCCGAACCACCGCGCCCACCTCCATCGCCGTGCACTGCTATTGAAAGTGGCCCGGCTCCCCGCAGCGCCAGCAAACCGGCCCGGGCTTTCCCTCTGCACTGGTGATCTGGGGCTCAGTCACCTGAGGTGGGGGAGAGACAGACACAGAAGGGAGAAACGGGAGGGCACCGCGGGTGCGGCGGGCCGGCTGGGGTGGTGCCGGCCCCCGCCTCCGCGGTGGGGGAATGGGGCGAGGACGGGACACAGGAGGAGGGAGAGAGAGAGAGAGAAGAGGAGAGAAGAGAAGATGCCGTCTGCTGTCCTGCCGCCGGGACAGCCGCCAAATGGTCCTCCGCCAGCTCGACTGCCCGATCCAGCGACACCGGGCGGTGGCACTGGACCCACTCCACAGTTCCTGTTGGCAAGCGCGCGATGAACTGTTCCAGCACCACCTGGTCGATGATTCCCTCGGCGTCGCAGTTGTCGGCCCTCAACCACCGCCAGCAGGCGTCCCGGAGCTGCTGAACGAACGTGAACGGCCGTCCGACTTCTTCCAAGCACAACACCGGAAGCGCTGGCGCTGCTGTTCAGGGGTGCGCCCCACGTGCTGGAGGACGGCTCAGCGGAGGTCTGCGTAGGCCAGCCGGCGGTCGGCGGGGAGCTGAAGCACGGCCAGCTGTGCCTTTCCCGTTAGCAGGGGGAGGAGGCGCGCCGCGCGCTGCTCCAACGGCCACCCCGAGGCTTCGGCGACCTGCTCGAAGAGCATGATGAATGCCTCGGGGTCGTCCTGCGGGCCCATCTTGGTGATGGTGAGGGGAGACGGGCTCGCGGTAGGAGCACTGGTGGACCCCGCCGACGCGAGGAGGTGCCGGAACGCCTCTCGATCTTCCTGTTGGGCCAACACCAGGGCCTTGAACCGCTGTTCTTGCTCCTTTCGGAGGGTGAGTAGCGCCTGGTGCTGGCTTTGCTGGGCCGTGGCGAGGGCGTGGACCAGTTCAGCGAACGGGGAAGACTCCATGGGGCTGTTAGGCTGCTGTGCTCCAGATCCTGGGTTTCGGCACCACTGTAAAAGTTCTTATGAAGGGGTGGAGCACAGAGGACGGCAGGACAGAGATCAGGTTCAACAATCGTTTTATTTTTACACTTTTCAGTGGTCTCTTAAACACACACACAGCCAGACACACGCGCACACACATCAGGTGTCTGGTTCGGGAGAGATCCTCTGCTCTCTGCTCTCCCTCCCTAAATAGGGCGTGGTCACTGGGAAGACACACACAAACAGGTTAATTGCAGTCAGGTGTAGTGATTCTGCCACTTACCTTCCCTGACTCCGCCCTCCTGTCACAGACTGGCGCTTGACCATGCCCCCGCTGCCACAGTCATTAACATGACTGGGTATAAAAAGAGCATCTTGGAGTGGCAGCGGCTCTCAGAAGTAAAGATGGGAAGAGGATCACCAATCCCCCTAATTCTGCACCGACAAATAGTGGAGCAATATCAGAAAGGAGTTAGACAGTGTAAAATTGCAAAGAGTTTGAACATATCGGAAAACCATACTGGGTGCCCGTGATCTTCGGGCCCTTAGACGGCACTGCATCACATACAGGCATGCTTCTGTATTGGAAATCACAAAATGGGCTCAGGAATATTTCCAGAGAACATTATCTGTGAACACAATTCACCGTGCCATCCGCTGCTGCCAGCTAAAACTCTATAGTTCAAAGAAGAAGCCGTATCTAAACATGATCCAGAAGCACAGACGTCTTCTCTGGGCCAAGGCTCATTTAAAATGGACTGTGGCAAAGTGGAAAACTGTTCTGTGGTCAGACGAATCAAAATTTGAAGTTCTTTATGGAAATCAGGGACGCAGTGTTATTCGGACTAAAGAGGAGAAGGATGACCCAAGTTGTTATCAGCGCTCAGTTCAGAAGCCTGCATCTCTGATGGTATGGGGTTGCATTAGTGCGTGTGGCATGGGCAGCTTACACATCTGGAAAGACACCATCAATGCTGAAAGGTATATCCATGTTCTAGAGCAACATATGCTCCCATCCAGACGACGTCTCTTTCAGGGAAGACCTTGCATTTTCCAACATGACAATGCCAAACCACATACTGCATCAATTACAGCATCATGGCTGCGTAGAAGAAGGGTCCGGGTACTGAACTGGCCAGCCTGCAGTCCAGATCTTTCACCCATAGAAAACATTTGGTGCATCATAAAATGGAAGATACGACAAAAAAGACCTAAGACAGTTGAGCAACTAGAATCCTACATTAGACAAGAATGGGTTAACATTCCTATCCCTAAACTTGAGCAACTTGTCTCCTCAGTCCCCAGACGTTTACAGACTGTTGTAAAGAGAAAAGGGGATGTCTCACAGTAGTCAACATGGCCTTGTCCCAACTTTTTTTGAGATGTGTTGTTGTCATGAAATTTAAAATCACCTAATTTTTCTCTTTAAATGAAACATTTTCTCAGTTTAAACATTTGATATGTCATCTATGTTCTATTCTGAATAAAATATGTGTACTTTGTGTGTACTTTGTGTACTATGTGTACAAATTTGTACTTTGTCCCAACTTTTTTGGAATCAGGGTTGTATAACCCAACCCTGATCTATACTTCTCCACAATTTTGTCTGACCTGTTTAGAAGCTCCTTGGTTTTCATGTTGATTGCTTAGTGGTGTTGCAGAGTCAGGGTACTTCCAGAACAGGTTGATTTATACAGACATCACGTGGCAGATCATGTGACACTTTGATTGCACACAGATGGCTCTTAATCAACTAATTATGTGACTTATGAAGTGAATTGGTTGGACCAGCTCTTATTTAGGGGTTTCATACGAAAGGGGGTGAATACCTATGCACAGTCCTGATTTCTGTTTTTTCATCTTAATGATTGTCTCATCTCATCTCATTATCTCCAGCTGCTTTATCCTGTTCTACAGGGTCGCAGGCAAGCTGGAGCCTATCCCAGCTGACTACGGGCGAAAGGCGGGGTACACCCTGGACAAGTCGCCAGGTCATCCACAGGGCTGACACATAGACACAGACAACCATTCACACTCACACCTACGGTCAATTCAGAGTCACCAGTTAACCTAACCTGCATGTCTTTGGACTGTGGGGGAAACCAGAGCACCCGGAGGAAACCCACACAGACACGGGGAGAACATGCAAACTACACACAGAAAGGCCCTCGCCAGCCACTGGGTTTGAACCCAGAACCTTCTTGCTGTGAGGCGACTGTGCTAACCACTTACACCACTGTGCTGCCCCACAGTGTAATGCATGATATAGAACGAGTCGAAGATGAGTATATCTGATATACCAGGGAAAAAAGCCATTATTATTATTATTATTATTATACGCATTCTCTACATATCAGCATTCTCAAAGGCCAACACTAGCTTACCCGTGAGTCCGCACCGTCAGTGCAGCAGTGAAGTCACCTTCCAGCCGGTGTAGCATTCATCAGTAGTGTTAATGCTAATAAAGCAGTAAATGTTCATAAAGCAGTCAAGCCAGTGCTATTGAGAGCAAGTAGCACAGGCTAACGACTGAGAAACTAAGTTTTCTGTCTCCAGACTATTCTTCCGCACATGCTCGCCATAGTATTTTTCACTCAGACTTAAGTATTCATTTCCCTGTGTAATTTACTTCATTACTTTTAAAATCAACAACAACTACACACAATGGAGCTACCTGGCAGCCAAAATTCTCTCAAAATCTTCTGTATTTCACAAAGCAAACCTGGTGGCCATGTTTGTTTACAAATTGTCACAGTTGCTCGCTAGTGCAGAAGTTTTAGATCTCCACCGTGTCCCTTTTCCATTTTTTTGATGTCCGTTGGTATGTTTTCTCTTGTAAATACGCATGAAGAATATCTAATGAAGTTTTGGTAGCCTTTCAGGTGTTTAACATGCCTTTCTCTTTCCTGGCGAACAAAGAAATGCTTCTTTGCATGCACAGCAGAAAACTTTCTAATTGGATATTCACATCAGCTCTAATGTCTGATGTCATGTTGTCTTGACAACCATACAATATCATAAACCATATTCAATGCTCATTCTCCATAGGGTAGAGTGACGGTAATACATGTAGGATAAGCGATATGCTAACAATATTGCATGCTATCAAACCAAATGAATGAAACCCACTACAAGGGAATAGAATACGTTTTTATTCCATCAAAAAAGTATCTTGTATATATAATAATCTGTGATATTTCGCTCCAATGACGTCACTCCGTGTTTACCCGCTGACTAGATGTGCGTTGTCAAAATGCCGAACTGATTCAAAATTTAAATTCTTTTGATTAACTTGCATGTTTTTATGGTGCGAAGATATGAAGTTTATCTTCTCATGTTGAATATATTTTCAGATAAACTTCATATCTTCATGCAACTGTGTAATATCCCCTGTATATGTAGTGTGAATTTACTGTACTATTATTACCTCCATCAGCTGTGTTGGAGAAGGTTATGTTTTCACCTCTGTTGGTTTGTTTGTCTTTTCCCAACGTAACTCAAAAAGTATTGAATGGATTTTGATGAAATTTTGAGGAAAGGTGAGCCATGGGCAAAAGAAAACTTAATTAGATTTTGATACAAACCCGAATATATGGCTTGGCAGAGGTATGCACTCTCCTGAGTTCCCTTCTCGTTGGTGCTATGTTCTAAGGTTGATTGCATCCTTTTCTTTGTCTATATTCTGATGCATAATTCCACATTTATTATTTTGCTTTCCTCAGTTACAGCAATTATACGGTGTGAATTTACAAATAAATCATTCACAGTTCATTTCGATGTCGAAGGTTTTTGTTAAAATATCAAAACCTTTGGTGTCTAAGTCTTAAAGCACTGGTAAAAGGGTTTTATTCATTGGTGACAATATCGAAGTGATTGACTAACTTTGCATTTTTTGACATGTGAACAAGGTTGTGATTGTTTTACTGGCTTTTGCACTGGTGAGTTAGTGATATAAGAAATGCCTTAACTGTTTCGAGAACTACATTAAGAGTGGTGAGAATAACATTTCTGATGTGTGAATTGCATCAAAGTGATCAAGAAAAACTGTATTAAAGCAGTAATGTACACATTCCTTTCTGTATACAGCAATATATAAGATGGGTGTCTAGCTTTCCCCGGCTGCTCGCTGACTCTGGGCTCATTAGCAAGAAGTAGGCATTTGCTATCTGATGGGATGCAAACATAGAACTCAGGAACATGCTAACTAGCTATTACTGGTTATCTACTGTCAATACATACATTATGATAATATACAGGTTCATTTCAAGCATGTTCATATTTAAAATATTTTATAGTTCATTGCCCACCCTAATAGAAACAGTCTGCCAAATGGGGACCCAAGAGACAGAACTAATGGTCCAGTGGAGTCTTCCAAATGGAAACTAACAAACAGCAATTACTATCCACCAACCAAGAAATGGTGGTGCAAATATTACTTAATATTATAGATAATTTAAAGCAGGAGCCAATCCTGATAGAAACCATCTTATATATGGTAAAAAAGTACCACTGCAGTCCATTCACATGGAGGTCACTGGACACTTGAGGGATATCAGTTTTACTCAAGGGTCCAACAGCAGCTCACTGGCTGTCCAGGGTTCAAATTCACAATCTTCCAGTCATTAAGACAGAACTTTAACCACTTCCCTCACCCTGTCCTCTCTTCCACAGTGGATAGGAATGACCAACTCTGCCCTACACAGCTAATATCCCCATATTCTCCCAGCATGCATTAGTGCTTACCCAGCACCCATTTCATGATGAGAAGTTCTGTCCAGGAGAATCGAGTGGTTTTGACCCTGAAAACCTGGCGTGGGTGATCTGTGATGGTCTCATTGGGGAGATTCTTCACTCCCTCAAAACGGTCTGAAGCGTTCAGCACAAGCAGGCCCAAGAAGATGGTGAAGGAGACAGCATGAGCCACAAACTTCATGAAGGGACTTCGGAGAATCTGACCCAGCTGGAAGAGAGGGAAGGAATAAAAAAAAGTTAAACAGAAAAAAAGAAGAGAGTGAGGGAGGAGGGGCATGGGTGGCTTGATGGACAAATGGATGCATGGATGGATGGATGGATGAGAGAGAGGAAATAAAGAAATGATCTGGGATAGGAATAATAATAATAATAATAATAATAATGTGTTAATATATTGTCATTGCTTTTTTTGATGGTGGCGCAGTGATTAGCACTGTTGCCTCACAGCAAGAAGATTCTGTGTTTGAACCTCACGGCCATCTGGGGCCTTTCCTTTGCCTGCGTTGGTTTCCTCTCAGTGCTCCAATTTCCTCCCACAGTCCAAAGACATGTGGATTAGGCAAACTGGCTACTCTAAGGAGAGTGTGTGTGTGAGAAAGACAGACTTTGTGTGTGTGTGTTTAGGAAGTACTGGAGAAGTGGAAGATGTAGGGATTATGGAGGGATATTTTATTGAATTCACTAATTCTTGCTTCAAGGTAAACATGTTGAGATATTCTCCTTGCCCAAAAGGAGTGTTCTGTATGTGTAATTATTTGTGTGTGTGTGTGTGTGTGTGTTAGACTCTCACCTGAAGCCAACTGGGATTAGTTCCAGCTTCCCCCATGACCCTGATGGATAATTGATACAGATAATGGCTGGATGCTTTTTTGATTTCCAATTTAACATCTATCACATTGTATTAATGTGAGAAACAATATTGTACGTGAAAAAAGAACACACACACACACACACACACACACACACACACTCTAGCGAATAATTACACATGCAGAACACTCCTTTTGGGCAACAAAATAATAATGTTTACCTTGAAGCAAGAATTATTGAACTGAATAAAATATCCCTCCATAGTCCCTACACTGCTCCAGTACTTCTAAAACACACACACACACACACACACACACACACACACACACACACACACACACACACACACACACACACCTTATTCACTGCAGAGCAGCAACAACACAGTCACTTGCAGTTGTTTCTCTCATCAGGTTCGCCACAGAAAATTATTTCTTGGTGTGTACAGTACGCTGGGTTAACTTCACTAAGATCCTAATTATGATCACTTTTATCATGATGACCAGAGCATCAGCGTCGCAGTAGCTCACACAGCCGCACCATGAGAAACCAGACTCGTTTATAATTAGGTAAGTTGTTCTTCATGAGAACAATTAGAACAATTTGATCTTCAAAACAAAACAATCAGAATTAAAATCCATTGAAATCTCAGGGAGGAGTATCAATTTTCCTGAAAGTTTGTTAACCGGCCTAATTAGCAACTTGTAAATGAGAAATCACAAAGCCATGGAGTAACTTTTGTGCAAACTGATTAGATCTTTCAAACAAAACAATCAGAATCAAAATCCGTTGAAAACTCAGGGAGGAGTAGTGATTTTTGTGAATTGTGGATGGATGACGAACGACAAACGGATGGACGGACACCGCATGATGGCAACAGCTCATCGGCTACGGCCAGTGAGCTAATAATCTGCATGATCAGTGAGGGATCATACTTAAATTCCTTTCTTTTCATTTTTTCCTTTGTGATCTGTCTGCTCTTTGTTTTACACACCCTTGTGTTTGAGTCTCTCTTTCTCCCTGTACATCTTTATTTCTCTAACTTTGCCATTTTCCCCCATCATCTCTTTTTAATAGTCTGTCAGACAGAGACAAATCCATCAGCTTTCAGTTCATGGCAGGGCTGTGCCATGGTGGTTCCCAGGTTGTTCCTGACCATCCAAATGAATTCCTTTTCAGCTGAAGGTGACAGTTTGGGTTTTCTTGAAGTAAAGTGGCTTGGCAAAGTGACTACACCTCACAATAACTTGGATACAATTGTTTTAACTGATCTTGGAATTTGCAGTTGTTTAGAAATGGCTCCAAGAGACATTATGGAGTTGTGTATATCTGCGATCCTCTTTCTCAGATCTGCACTGAGCTCCTTGGACTTTCCCATTTTACTGTGTATTGGTCAATCAAATGAGAGTTGTAAACAAACCCTTTTAATGAAGGCACAGAGAAGCTACCAGCTGTAGTCAATCATGATTACTAACAGGAAGTTCAGAGGCCTTGGCAAGATGAGAGACATTTTGGAAGTTTCAGCACCTCTGAATTAATAATCTAAGTCAGCGTATGTAAATTTTTGACCCTTTATGTATAATTTTGATCCTATGTTGATTTCAGAAAACCCAAAGAAAGTTAAAACTTGTGCACCAAATTCAAGTGTTTTTTTCAATTAAAGATATATGTTGTACAATCATTCTGCCACAGAAAAAGAACAGTTCAGAGAAATTACTGAAAGCCCAAATATTGCCATGACATTCATATCCAAGATGACATTCATGTCACTGTATGTAAACTTCTGACCACATCTGTAATTATAGGCAAACAGACTTGGAGCACACACATACACACAAATCTCACAATATCTCACTTGATGTCTGTTGTTTCTTTGTTTATATTTTCAACATGTAGAGCACCATGCTGTATGTATGTATGTGTCTATGGGGCAAATGTATATTAAATATGCTTCTGGGTCATATTCAGAGCTGGGATGTTATGTCGACTACTTCAACTTGATTTTGTGGGTGGCTTAGAAAACAACCTGTCTACAAATCATGTCTCTACGGTTGCCACCTTTTTGCAGAGAAGAGCTCCTGGACAGTTTTTCAGTCATGTCTAGACCACTCTATTTAAAACAAGCTCTTGCCATTTAGCCAAAAGAAAAGCATGTAATAAACAATGATAACTGACAACTTAGATCACAATTTATGAGATTTGCACAGTTTGTGAAACATGTTATAAATTATAATATAATAAAGATGAAGATAATTCCAGTAATGGAGTCTGAAGAAAACTTGTTTATAGCTGCTATAGCAGAAGTGATGACAGGAACTAACTTGCTCTATGAACATTAAACATAGCTACGCATGTATGATAAAAGGTATGCTGCATCATTCTTTAATGAATGGAAAATTGCAAACATTGGCAAACTGCTGTGGTATAAGAGGAATAAAACACTTCATGACATTCTTCATCAGCATCACACCACAACATTGCGTGTTTTTTTCCTAGAACAGCTTGCATGGTCATGTTTCATCCTTACATACTGTATCTAATATTGCTCACACATAGCATACTCTTTCATGTATTTTTACACTGCCCAGTACATGGCTTTCAGAATGAAATATTGTCATGATAACAAAAAATTAGCTAGCAGCAATGGACAACCTTACATCAGTGTGGAGACAGTGCACACTCAGGTTCAAAGTCTCTCTAATGAATAAATGAGACAGGCATGTGCAAGTCCAGAGATAACATTTTGGCGAGCACCTCCTCACTATATGTGCTAAACTCTGACTATGACCCATGGGTGTGTGTGTGTGTGTGTGAGAGAGAGAGAGAGTGAGAGAGAGAGAGAGAAATTAAGTACTGTTTTTACCTTGCTGCAAGGCATGATCCAGTACGCAATGGCAAGGAAAGGAAGTCCTATTGTTACTCCTAGGACAGTGAGACACTTGACGCCTATAGACTGCTGCCTCAGGCCAGCCAGATTCTCATACCAGATAGTTAACAGCTGCTGCTGGCAGTTAGGATGGGCAACAAACTAGAGAGAAAGAGAGAGAGCAGGGGGTGGGGTGGGGTGGGGTAGTATTGAAAAATGCCATTGATTCATTGTGAATTATGTTAATTATTAAATAAATAATAAATGTAAATTATTACAGAATGACCAGAATCAGTTATATTATTATTGATTATAATGATACATTTGCATTACATTTAGAGTTTTGCAGACAGCCTTAATCAGGATGATGTACAGAAGTGCTTTTCAGTCTCCATTAAAAGCACATCCTCATGGGAGCACAAACAGGTCTAAGAATACTGAAAAGCTCAAATCACATTAGAGAGGGAGTATCTATCTATCCATCTATCTCATTGAAGGGCTTAGATGGATAGAAATCTTTATTGTCATTGTAACATGTACAAAGAAACTAAATTAAAGTGCAGACCTTAATCAGTGCAGTATAAAAGGGGAAAAGTTATAAAATATATACAAAAATCCATCCATCCATTATCTGTAGCCGCTTATCCTGTTCTACAGGGTTGCAGGCAAGCTGGAGCCTATCCCAGCTGACGATGGGTGAGAGGCGGGGTACACCCTGGACAAGTCGCCAGGTTATCACAGGGCTGACACAGAGACAAACAACCATTCACACTCACATGCACACCTACGGTCAATTTAGAGCCACCTGCATGTCTTTGGACTGTGGGGGAAACTGAAGCACCCAGAAGAAACCCACACAGATATGGGGAGAACATGCAAACTCCATATACAAAAATATAAAATAATATATACAAAAATATAAAATACTTTAAAAAGAAAGAAAAAACACAGCCACACAATACAAAACATCTAGATGCTTGCAGCATTCAGTGTGCTGACAGCTACTGGGTGGCACGGTGGTGTAGTGGTTAGCACGGTTGGCTCACAGCAAAAAGATCTGGGTTCGAACCCAGCAGCCAGCGAGGGCTTTTCTGTGTGGAGCTTGCATGTTCTCCCCATGTCTGTGTGGGTTTCCTCCAGGTGCTCTGGTTTCCCCCACAGTCCAAAGACATGCAGTTAGGTTAATGTGGGGTGGCCTTGGGCTGAAGTGCCCTTGAGTAAGGTACCTGACCCCGACTGCTCCCCGGGTGCTCTAGTATGGCTGCCCACTGCTTTGGGTGTGTGTGTGCGCGTGTGTTCACTGCTTCAGATGGGTTAAATGCAGAGGATGAATTTCACTGTGCTTGAAGTGTGCATGTGACAAATAAAGGTTTCTTCTTCTTAAAGAAGCTGTTTCTCAGTCTGTTTGTCCTTGTTTTAAGTGTTCTGTATTGTCTGCCTGATGGTAGCAGTTCACACAGTTTATGACCCGGATGTGATGAGTCTTGCAGAACGTGTTGAGCTTTCCTGAGGCAGCGGGAACTGTGTAGTTCTTCCAGTGGGGGGAGAGGGCAGCCTACTATTTTCTGGGCATCCTTTATGACCCCCTGGAGCGCCTTCCTCCGTTTCATCATGCAGCTGGTGTCCCACACACAGAGACAGTAAGTTAGAATGATCTCAATGGAGCAGCGGTAGAAAGACACCAGCAGTTTTTGGGAGATGTTGTTTTTCCTGAGGACCCTCAGGAAGTAAAGTCTCTGCTGGGCCTTCTTCACCAGTACTGTTGTCATTGCGCCCCAAGTCAGGTCCTCCGAGATGTGGACACCCAGGAAGCGGAAGTCAGAAACCCTCTCCACGCTGTTCCCATTGATGAATAAAGGCCGAATTGTTGTTTTCTTCTTCCTAAAGTCCACAATTAGCTCCTTGGTCTTTGTCGTGTTTAGGAGCAGGTTGTTGTCACTGCACCATGTCCCCAGCTGCCCCACCTCGTCTCTGTAGGTGGACTCATCTCCTCCAGAGATGAGCCCCACCACTGTGGTGTTGTCTGCAAATTTGACGAAGATGTTGCTGTGGTGGGCGGGGGTGCAGTCATTAGTGTAGAGGGTATAGAGCAGGGGGCTCAGCACGCAGCCTTGTGGGCAGCCAGTGCTGAGGCTGATAGCCATGGAGGTGTGTGGGGCCTACTCCAACCCTCTGAGTGTGGTCAGTTAGGAAGTCCTTTATCCAAAGGCAGGAAAGGTGTGAAACTCCCAAGGCGGACAGTTTAGACACCAGTTTGTGAGGAAGGATGGTGTTGAAAGCAGAGCTAAAGTCCACAAAGTAGCTCCCCTGCTGCTCCAGGTGGGTCAGTGCAGCATGGAGGGCTATGACTACGGCGTCCTCAGAAGATCTATTAGCCCTGTATGCAAACTGGTGTGCATCAAAGCTGGGAGTGATAAATGACATGATATGACTGTGGACCAGTTTCTCAAAGCACTTCACCACCACAGCAGTGAGTGCTACTGGCTGGTAGTCATTAAGGCTGGAGATGGTTGATTTTTGGGCAGGGGAACTATGGTGGAGGCCTTCAGGCAGGGTGGGACAATGGACTGGGACAGGAACTGTTTGTAGATCCTGGTGAGGACCCCAGCCAGCTGGCCCACACAGTCCTTCAGAACGCGTCCAGAGATGCCATCAGGTCCAGCAGCCTTCCTCGGGTTGACAGCTCATAGTGTGCGCCTCACCTCACCCTCCTCCATTGTGAGGGTGAAGTTGCTGTGGGCCACCGTGTCTGGTGTGGCTGCCTCTGGTGGTTCCTCCTCAAAGCAGGGGAAGATGTTCAGCTCCTCCGCCAGTGAAGTGTCCCCATCAGCTGTTCTGACATTGGTCCTGTAATTGGTGAGGTGCTGGACTCCCTGCCACACCTGCCTGCTGTTGTTGCTGTCCAGATGGTCCTCGATCCTCCTCCTATAGTCTGACTTGGCCTTCCGGATGCCCCTCTTCAGGTTGGCACAGGCTGTGCTGAAGAGAGCTGAATCACCAGTCCTGAAGGCGATGTTCCTTTCCTTCAGCAGCTGCTGGACCTCCCTGGTCATCCAGGGCTTCTGATTGGGATAGACCCAGATGCGTTTGTCCACTGTGACAATGTCCGTGCAATACTTGATGTAACACAGAACATGGTCAGTGAACACCTCCAGGTCTACATGTTCAAAGATCTCCCAGTTGGTTCTGTTGAAGCAGTCCTGCAGCTGCTGAGAGGCTTCATCAGGCCAAGTTTTAACAGTCTTAATGGTGGTGGGAGCAGTTTTCCTGATGGGGGTGTATGTGGGGAGTAAAAGCAGAGACATATGGTCCAACTGGCCCAGGTGTGGTAATCATCTACCCTGGTAGCCCAGCTTGATGTTAGTATAGACCTTGTCCAGAGTGTTGGCTCCCCTAGTAGCACACTTAACATGCTGATGGAATTTGGGGAGCATTGCTTTTAAGTCCACGTGTCTAAAGTCCCATGCTATGATGCACACAGCATCAGGATAAATGCTCTGTTGACTGCAAATGCTGCCATACAAATGTCCAAGAGCCAAGTTAGCATTAGCATCCAGTGGGATGTAGACAGCAGTGATCATGACCACAGTAAAGTTCCCTGGGAAGGTAAATGGGTCTGCATTTGACAGTCACATACTCCGAGTCCGGAGAGCAGTGACTGTCTACAGTCACTGTTAGTGCACCAGGTGTTGTTTACATACACACACAGCCCCCCTCCTCTGCTTTTACTGGAGTCACTGGTTTTGTCATGACGCTGTGCTGTGTACCCTGCTAGCTGGATGGCAGAGTCCAGAATGGATGAACAAAGCCAGGTTTCTGTAATCAACAGGATGCAACTGTACTTAATGATATTGTTTGTTGCAACCTGAAGCCTTAGTTCATCCAGTTTGTTTACGAGGGATCTGGCATTGGTGAGGAATACGCTGGGAAGCGGTGGTTTGTGTGGCTGCTTCCGTAGCCTCGCTAGCGCGCTGGCCCTGCAGCCTCGCTTCTGATTCCTCTCCCTGCGCTGCCTCTGCCTCCTGCCTGCGTGGATGGTAATCCAGGGGGAACCAGGGCTTCTTGCTATGTCCACCGGAATGTTGTGTGAGCAGAGAAACTCGGCTGTAACACCCCGCTCGCTGCAAACTCCAATCTTCAGGAGATCATGTCGGCTATAGATGTTGTTCGCCCAACAGAATGTAAATGAAATGAAAACCAACACGCACACAAACAGCCATCCAAAGCACCGAAAAGGAAAGCACCGAGCCGCTCCAACTATGTGCGCCAGCATTCATTTGTTTACAAGCATTAGAATTACTTCATTAGTGAATATATGGGTCCCTTAGTTTATTTATTTATGGCAATATTTATTTTTAAATTGATTTTTGTCAGTCATACAAGTTTAATAATAATAATAATAATAATAATAGTAGTAGTCATCATCATCATCATCACCCAGTGTCAATGTTATGAATTGGAGAGGCAGATACAAGTGCAGTTGAGAGTTTATTAAAAAGGCATGCAAACAGATCCAAAATTAGTAGGCAGAGAACTGGTAAAAAAACCAAACAGACAAAGTTCAGGCAACCTCATTGACCTCCAGCAGGAGCATGGCATCAGAGGTCACCTCATCAGCCTCTAGAGAGAGCTCTGGGATGGAGGTCTCCCAATTGGACTCAGGAGAGAGCTCTGGGATGGAAGCCACTCTGCTGGCCTCTGAAGAGAGCACTGAAATGGAGGCTGCTCTGTGGAGGGAGCGGTGAGATTGAAACTGCCCTGCTGACCTCAGGAGAGAGCTATGGGGTGAAGGCCGCCATTTTGGCTTCGGGAAGGAGCTCTTTGCTGGAGGCCGTCATTTTGGCCTCTGAAGGGAGCTGCTCAGTGGAGGCTGCCACTTGGGCCTCTGGAGGGAGCGTCTCATTGGAGGCTGCCTTGTCAGGCTCTGGCCCCTCCATGCAGGCCCCCCAACAAAATTTCTGAGGACTCCTCCTTCCAGAGGGTTTGGAACAGCCACTTCAACATCTCACTGAATCTTGTGGCGGTTCTGAGGCATGGGTACTCAATGTTAGTGAGATAGTTAACCCACCCACTTGCTGGTCCAGTGAGCCAGTGTATCATACACCTCGGCTACACCATCTTGAGGTTTGGGCTCCACCAGGCTCTTATAGAAAAAGTGGTATTGGAGAAGGAACCCATTCGGAGGGTATTTAACACCATTGTAGGGAGCTGGGATATCTTGCTACCAATGTTGGAGGAAATGCTGGCATACCATCAGCATGGTGCATGTGGCTTTGTAAACAAGCAAAGCACAACCCAGAAATCCAGCACTGTGTGCTGTGGCATGCAGACCTTGGTGTGAGGAGGCTTTACAGTACATTAGGGTGACCAGACATGTTGTGTCTGTGGGACAGTCCCTGTTTTTGGTGGCCTGTTCCTGGCTGGAGCTGTCCCCAGAAATGTCCCCATTTTTAACCATGACTGACAGACCCCAAACAAACAAACAAACAAACAAACAAACAAAAACAGACTGAAAAAAACCCCAGACTGAAACATCTACCAGACTTCAGCAGACGCCTTGCGTATTGTTTTATGGATCACTTCAAGACAGGCTCAGGCCGATAGCAGAGATGTTGGAGAACAGTGTTTCTTAACCACTGGGCTACAGCCCATTAGTCAGCCACGAAGTGCCATCTAGTGTGCCATGAATTTTTTTCAAGTTGGAAGCCAAATACTAAATAGTTCAGGATTAGCCTGGGCCCGCCCATCCTAAGTGTGATGCAACACGGGGGGCTGTTGCGAGCTTTGAATTTGCATTAGCCAGACTAGTTCAGGATGTCGTAGGGTCCCAAATCTGGGAGCTGGTTTACCGATCACTTTTCAAGTGGAATAAATACATTTGTGGGTAAATTAAGAGAACAAGCCTTTATTTTTGTTACATTCCTCCTCTGCATTTAACCCACGCGTGCATGCACACCGAGAGAAAGAGAGAGTGCACACAGAGAGAGAGAGAGAGAGAGAGAGAGAGAGCACACACGTGCAGTGGGCAGAATAAATAAATACGTTTGTGGATAATTTATATGGATCTGTGATGCCTGCTGGAAGAGAAGAGCAGGGAGGATTGAGAATCTGAGAATCGAGCAGCTGTGGTTTGTTTGTACCCGATACTAAAATTTGTAGCATCCCAGGAACCATTGCAAAGATGCGGACAAAAAGCCCAGAAATTCCTCCTTACTTGGGCATAAATGATACAGGATTTATCTTGTGTGCTGATCCCCAGATCTTTAACCCAGCCACATATAAAAAATTGTATGGCCACATGCTCTTCCAGGTTTTCATCTGTGTGTCCACGTAGAATGATGTCTGCAGCGCCAGGTAGTTTGAGATGTTGGGGAACTCAACGGATGGATAATTTTCCAACTCATAATGAATGAATAAATAACTTTATTTAAACACGATAAGTTGATCAGCAGAGCTGGTGGGGTCATGCATGTACAGATACAAAAGACTAAAAATATACACAATCTTTAAAAAAAAAGCTTAAAATCTGTTAATTATCTCCACATTAAGTTAATTAATAGTATGCATAACTATTGTCTTTGTATTTAGTTATGGCTACAATAGGATCAAAATTTATTCTATTAATGATGTCAAATTTAGCTAGCGAATTTTTTTTTTCATAGGAAAAATCCTTTGTTAGTGTGTAAGGATCTAATCCCATTGAGTGGTTTCTATATTCACTTCTTTTGAGTGTACTTCTTGGTTTTAATAACTTGCTTGTTTGCTGAACACAAATATGGCAACAAGTTCTTGTGTTAATGGACCAGACTCTACTTTTGGATCATTAATCCCTTTTGGCTGAGAATGCCCTGCATACATGGTTTGGTTTCTGGCACATCCATAGAGTTTTAAATACAATACCTACAATTAAAAAGTTTGTTCTTATTGCATTTATTTAATTCCTGGGCTCCCATCTGTAACAGGGAATGATGTTGCATCCCATTAATACACTTTACAATAGATTCTTAGACTCTTAGATGTATTCTAATAGAATAGATTAGCCAAAATAATTGGGGATCTTTTTTAATGGGCCCCGACTTGTTGCAAGTGTGTATAGGTGGTCCTTAAAGTAGAAAAGGTTGAGAACCCCTGTTCTGGAACACCTCCGGTGATAGTGTTTCCAGTATTTTGATTGGTGGAGCTGAGGAACAACTTTTTAGCAGAGTGCTAGAATCTTTGCCTAAACTAAAGTCATTCATTCAGCTTTGACAGATCGCTTCATCCACACCTAGACAGGTAAACCATAATACATTCTTGTAGGCCTAAGTGACATTGTCTATGTTATTTAGCTTTTAAATGTGTCAGCTACATTTTGCAATGTTGTATATGACATACAGTAACATTGCTTGTCACACTGTATTGAGCTGCAGCGGTTGACCTAACAAACCGTAGCCTACTGCGTCCAATGCTAGCAGGAGAGAGCTCAGTGCAGCGCCAGTCAGCCAGCTGAAGTTGTTGCTAGATGTAGCATTGCTGTAACAGAAATCCAGCCGAGGTACAATTGTAACAGTTCAATGGCATACGGGTCATTCCGCGTCAATTCAACCGGGGCCCGCACGCTTACCGTAGGTCTCAAAAAATTCTGAAAAAAATCACCAGATGTACCCATGTTACCTCGGAGAAACACTGTAAATTTATTTGAATGTAAGATGTATACTTTCCATGTTACAGCCAGTTTTACGGGGGGGGGGGTGTCAATTTTTTCAGACTCTTTTTTTTGTCAAAGTTCACAAGCCCATAGCTCAAGAACTAAACCATGTAGGAGGCTCAAATTTTGCATGCTGGTACATAAATAGGAATAGTATGTAGCAAAACTGTCATTTTGGGTCTGGATGATCCTGCATGGTCATAGCACTCCCTCAAAGATGATCAAAATTTTATTGGAGTTTTTGGCTGTGCTCTGTTTAGGCCTTCAGAAGACGTATTTTTACCCAACATAGGCTCTTGATTTTTTTCCCTTATTGAGATAAGTAGAAACACTCTAAAAAAAAAAGCAATAAACAGAAAGGAAACTCTATGTGTTTGAACAGGAGACCTCACAAGTCTGACAAATCATTTTGGATGTCATTTTCAGAGCACCGTAACACCCTGTGGGAATGTGTGCAGATTTTTTAAATATTTTTTCTTTATTCTCCATGATCCCTTCTTTTTAAAAACACTGATTTGGCTTGTCTTACTCGGATCTTTCTTTTTTATTTTCCACCCTGAACATGGGCAAAATGCACCATTGAGAGCAATATGTTTTCTAAAACATTAATGTAAAGAGTAAATAACCAAAGGCCAATTTTGCCCTGACATGATCACTTGAGAGCGCCTGTGCAGGGGTGGAGGGATCCTTTTCAATTTCAATGATTCAGTGATTTTAGGGGCACTGTGGTTACTCTCAATATTGAGAGTACATTTACTCTTTACATTAATGTTATAGAAAACATATTGCTCTCAATGGTGTATTTTGCCCATGTTCAGAGTCTATAAATCTAAACTATGCACCCATACCAGAGATTTTCACATTGTCTTTAATTAAAGGAGAACTGAAGGCAAATTTTTTATGATCAAAATTCTATTTCTCTCATTTTATTAAATATAGGAATGCATTTTTGATAGCTATTTTGTCGCTGCTGTAGCAAGTTATGAGTGTTTGAAATATGTTATGTAATATATCAGTCCATATGTCAAAGCAATGGCCGTAAACGAGATTCGTTGAGACCTGTGCGAGACATCGTAGGACAGCAGTAAAACGTACAGCGGAAATCAAAGTGACCAACATCTGCCAACGTTGTCAAAAGACGCGCACACCCTCTTTTGAATGCTGATGTAATCAAGCCGGAAGTTTTTTTTTGTTTTGATAGCAATCAGGAAAGTTTGAAAAAAGTAGGCAGTAATTGTCATTTAAACTCGTTTTTGTGCAATATTTCATTTGGGAAACAGTTTTCAAAATGGCGTCAGTAACACCTGGCTGACACTTCACATTTCGAGGTCTCGCACAAGTCTCGTGAAGATCGCGCAGATAAGCGACGCCTGCAGTGGACCAAACAAACTAAATTCAACATGACTAAAAACCAAATAGGCCGAGAAGTGTAATATTTAATTGCAATTACTTGCCAATACGAGTCACAATATAAGGTTACTAAAACCAAAAACGGAATTGAATAACATGTTGAATAACATGTTAATTAAGAAATAAAGCAAGTTTAAAAATGCTTTCAGTTCTTTAATGTTAACCTAAAGCAGTTGTAGAATAGGCCTACAGTGCACTCAGTGAGGAAAATCCCACTTTTTTATGCAATACATGAAAACCAGAAATGCCCCCCCTTTTTTTTATTACAAAGATGAAAACGTTAGATGTTTTAATGATATTTTCACCACCGAACTGAAAATTCCCTGGTTTTCTTCTCAAAAATCTGGTCACCTTACTTTATATGAGACTCAGCTAGCACTGTCTCCAGTTCACCCACAACTTGCAGTGGATAAGCTGTATAGAAAATGAATGAATGAATAATAATAAATTTATCCTCATTAGGAATACTAGGATGTATGAATATTCATTCATTCATTCATTCATTCATTCATTCATCCCTAGTCTATCCTAGTCAGGAGAATTTAGCTCAAAACAAATAACAGCAGGAAACCCACATAGACTTCAGGAGAACATGCCATATCTGCACACAAAATGTCCAAAGAACAAAATTCAGTATTATCCACCTTCGCTAGACAACTATCTATCTGCTAGAAAGCAAGCCCTGATGTTAATATTAAACAGGATTTTAATATCTAAATCTCGATTTGCTATTATATTTTTAGCATTTTATGCATCAGTAACCAAACCTGTCAGAATGTATCATGATTTATTTAACAACAATATTAACCAATTAAAGGTTATAGCTTTACAGAATCTAGATTCTGTGGCTACAAATGTACAAGTACCATATCATCTTGTAATAATTTTCATATCAGACATGAGGTTATGCCATTTCAAATTGAACTCAAAGATGAAATGCCGAGGACATAACGTTTATTTGAATAAAATAAATGTTATAGTTTTATATTGTTCATAAAAAATAGACCAACCTTCCAAATGATCTAACTTTGAGTTACTGTTTTCAAGTAATCATTCTTTTTTTGACCTTTTGTAATATACAGTGGTGCTTGAAAGTTTGTGAACCCTTTAGAATTTTCTATATTTCTGCATGAATATGACCTAAAACATCATCAGATTTTCATACAAGTCCTAAAAGTAGATAAAAAGAACCCAGTCAAGCAAATGAGACAAAAATACTATACTTGGTCATTTATTTATTGAGGAAAATGATCCAATATTACACATCTGTGAGTGGCAAAAGTATGTGAACCTTTGCTTTCAGTATCTGGTGTGACCCCGTTGTGCAGCAATAACTGCAACTAAACGTTTCCAGTAACTGCTGATCAGTCCTGCAGACCGGCTTGGAGGAATTTTAGCCCATTTCTCCGTACAGAACAGCTTCAACTCTGGGATGTTGGTGGGTTTCCTTACATGAACTGCTCGCTTCAAGTCCCTCCACAACATTTTGATTGGATTAAGGTCAGGACTTTGACTTAGCCAGTCCAAAACTTTAACTTTATTTTTCTTTCAAACCATTCTTTGGTAGAATGACTTGTGTGCTTAGGGTCGTTGTCTTGCTGCATAACCCACCTTCTCTTGAGATTCAGTTCATGGACAGATGTCCTGACATTTTCCTTTAGAATTTGCTGGTATAATTCAGAATTCATTGTTCCATCAATGATGGCAAGCCGTCCTGGCCCAGATGCAACAAAACAGGCCCAAACCATGATACTACCACCACCATGTTTCACAGATGGGATAAGGTTCTTATGCTGGAATGCAGTATTTTCCTTTCTCCAAACATAATGCTTCTCATTTAAACCAAAAAGTTCTATTTTGGTCTCATCCATCCACAAAACATTTTTCTAATAGCCTTCTGGCTTGTCCATGTGACTGCAGACAAGCAGCAATGTTCTTTTTGGAGAGCAGTAGCTTTCTCCTTGCAACCCTGCCATGCACACCATTGTTGTTCAGTGTTCTCCTGATGGTGGACTCATGAACATTAGCCAATGTGCGAGAGGCCTTCAGTTGCTTAGAAGTTACCCTGGGATCCGCCGGGAATTACACGCCTTGCTCTTGGAATGATCTCTGTTGGTCGACCACTCCTGGGGAGGGTAACAATGGTCTTGAATTTCCTCCATTTGTACACAATCTGTCTGACTGTGGATTGGTGGAGTCCAAACTCTTTAGAGATGGTTTTGTAACCTTTTCTAGACTGATGAGCATCAACCACACTTTTTCTGAGGTCCTCAGAAATCTCCTATGTTCGTGCCATGATACACTTCCAGAAACATGTGTTATGAAGATCAGACTTTGATTGATCCCTGTTCTTTAAATAAAATAGGGTGCGCACTAGCACATTGTCATCCCATTGATTGAAATCACCTGACTCTAATTTCACCTTCAAATTAACTGCTAATCCTAGAGGTTCACATACTTTTGCCACTCACAGATATGTAATATTGGATCATTTTCCTCAATAAATAAATGACCAAGTATAATACTTTTGTTGCATTTGTTTGACTGGTTCTCTTTATCTACTTTTAGGACTTGTGTGAGAATCTGATGATGTTTTAGGTCATATTTCTCATCTCATCTCCTCTAGCCGCTTTATCCTGTTCTACAGGGTCACAGGCAAGCTGGAGCCTATTCCAGCTGACTATGGGCGAAAGGCAGGGTACACCCTGGACAAGTCGCCAGGTCATCACAGGGCCGACACATAGACACAGACAACCATTCACACCTATGGTCAATTTAGAGTCACCAGTTAACCTAACCTGCATGTGTTTGGACTGTGGGGGAAACCGGAGCACCCGGAGGAAACCCACGCAGAGAACATGCAAACTCCGCACAGAAAGGCCCTCGCCAGCCACGGGTCTCGAACCCGGACCTTCTTGCTGTGAGGCGACAGTGCTAACCACTACACCACCATGCCGCCTAGGTCATATTTATGCAGAAATATAGAAAATTCTAAAGGGTTCACAAACTTTCAAGCACCAGTGCCTTGTAAAATTATTCATACCCCTTGAACTTTTTCACATTTTTCCACCTTACAACCATGAACTTAAAAGTTTTTTATTGAGATTTGATGTAATAGACTAACACAGAGTAGCACATAATTGTGAAGTGAAATGAAAATGATAAATGGTCTTCAAAATTTTAAACAAATAAAAATCTGAAAAATGTGGTGTGCATTAGTATTCAGCCCCCCTGCGTCAATACTTTGTAGAGCCACCTTTTGCTGCAATTACAGCTGCAAGTCTTTTGTGGTATGTCTCTACCAGCTTTGCACATCTAGACACTGAAATTTTTGCCCATTCTTCTTTGCAAAATAGCTCAAGCTCAGCCAGATTGGATGGAGAGTGTCTGTGAACAACAATTTTCAAGTCTTGCCACAGATGCTCAATGGGATTTAGGTCTGAACTTTGACTGGGCCATTCTAACACATGAATATTCTTTGATCTAAACCATTCCATTGTAGCTCTGGCTGTAGTTTAGGGTCATTGTCTTGCTGGAAGGTGAATCTCCTTCCCAGTCTCAAGTCTTTTGCAGCCTCCAACAGGTTTTCTTCCAGGATTGCCCTGTATTTAGCTCCATCCATCTTCCCATCAACTCTGACCAGCTTCCCTGTCCCTGCTGAAGAAAAGCATCCCCATAGCATGATGCTGCCACCACCATGTTTCACAGTGGGGATGGTGTGTGCAGGGTGATGAGCAGTGTTAGTTTTCTGCCACACATAGCGCTTTGCATTTAGGCCAAAAGATCAACTTTGGTCTCATCTAACCAAAGCACCTTCTTCCACATGTTTGCCGTGTCCCCTACATGGCTTCTGGCAAACTGCAAACGGGACTTCTTATGCCTGTCTTTCAACAATGGCTTTCTTCTTGCCACTCTTCCAAAAAGGCCAGATTTGTGGAGTGTATGACTTATAGTTGTCCTGTGCACAGATTCTCCCACCTGAGCTGTGGATTTCTGCAGCTCCTCCAGAGTGATCATGGGCCTCTTGGCTGTTTCTCTGATCAGTGCTCTCCTTGCTCGCTTTGTCAGTTTAGGTGGATGGCCATGTCTTGGTAGGTTTGCAGTTGTGCCATACTTTTTCCATTTTTGAATGATGGCTTGAACAGTGCTTCTTGAGATGTTCAGAGCTTGGGATATTTTTTTATAACCTAACCCTGCTTGTACTTCGCTCTCTCGTACTTTCTATGTTTTTGTGTATTTGTTGTGTTTCTTGCGCTGCTTCTCTGGTCATATACTCCAGAGAAGAACTTATAAACATTGGAATAACCACCATTAAAGTTTTTTCATTGGCTTTCATTGATCTGGAAAGGGGCGGCACGGTGGTGTAGTGGTTAGCGCTGTCGCCTCACAGCAAGAAGGTCCTGGGTTCGAGCCCCGTGGTCAGCGAGGGCCTTTCTGTGTGGAGTTTGCATGTTCTCCCCGTGTCCACGTGGGTTTCCTCCGGGTGCTCCGGTTTCCCCCACAGTCCAAAGACATGCAGGTTAGGTTAACTGGTGACTCTAAATTGACCATAGGTGTGAGTGTGAATGGTTGTCTGTGTCTATGTGTCAGCCCTGTGATGACCTGGCGACTTGTCCAGGGTGTACCCCGCCTTTCGCCCGTAGTCAGCTGGGATAGGCTCCAGCTTGCCTGCGACCCTGTAGGACAGGATAAAGCGGCTAGAGATAATGAGATGAGATGAATGAATGAATGAATGAATGATCTGGAAAGTTTTCCAGAGCTACTTGTTGGAGGAGCAGCAGCTCTCTATGGATTACGCCGAGGATGCCAGAGACACCGGGGGAAGTGAGCCGGCGCACTCGTCAGACTAAGGCAGCGGGGGTTTCGCACTGCGCTCCCGTCTATTCACCTGGCTAATGTCTGCTCTCTGGCCAATAAGATGGACGAACTGCTGCTCCTCAACACAATCAACACGGATTTTAACAGATCTGCTGCCTTGTGCTTCACCGAAACCTGGCTCAGTGAGCACATCCCAGACACTTCTATCCACCTGCCTGGATTTCACCTGCACTGAGCGGACCGCGAAACGGAGCTCACGGGGAAAATGAGGGGAGGCAGAATCTCCTTTTATATTAACGAAGGTTGGTGTACTGATGTCACAGTTCTAAACAAATCGTGCAGTCCTCATCTGGAGACATTATTCATAAACTGCAAACCGTTTTATGCTCTGCGAGAGTTTTCCTCGTTTATTCTGGTTGGGGTTTACATCCTCCCTCAGGCGTGTATTAATGAGGCGTTACAACACCTGGCTGACCAGATAAACAATGTGGAGAAAAAAACACCCGGACTCTTTGCTCATTGTTTTGGGGGACTTTAACAGAGCAAACCTCAGCCACGAACTGCCAAAATATAAACAGCACATTAAGTGTCCCACCAGGGACTCTAACACTCTGGACCATTGTTACACTGTTTTAAAGGACTCATACCACTCTGTCCCCCGTGCAGCCTTGGGACTATCTGATCACTGTATGGTTCATCTTATCCCGTCCTACAGGCACAAGCTGAAAGCTGCTAAGCCTGTAGTTAAGACAGTGAGGAGATGGTCTGATGAGGCCCAAGTGGAACTACAAGCCTGCTTTGACTGCACTGATTGGAGCGTTTTTGAGGCTGCAGCCTCAGACCTGCATGAACTGACTGATATTGTGACATCTTACATCAGTTTTTGTGAGTATGTGTGTGTGCCTACCGAAACCTTCCGCATATACAACAATAAACCCTGGTTCACTGCAAAACTCAGGCAACTTCATCAGAACAAAGAAGAGGCCTACAAAGGTGGAGACAGAGTTCTGTATAATCACACCAGAAACACATTCACTACGTTTACATGCACATAGAGAGAATCGAATTTCTGCCGTTGCTCGACTGAAATCGAAGTTCAAAATGCCATGTATACACCTTAATTCGGCTGAAATTGAACCGAACTTGATTTCTCGGAATCGAGCTACACGACCTAGTTTATGCGATTTCTGCCGAGCTACTTTGTGCATGTATACCCTATCGAGCTAGTAGTCGAGCTACTTCCAGAAGTGACGAGTGACGAGACCACAAGCGGGAAACACAACAGCCTCGGTCGGCATGACAACAGTAGTAGCAAGCAGCAGAAGAGGTCAGGAGGAACAAACGAAGAAGAGAAAATGGCGATGTAGAGCTCTCTGAAGTGTGGGTGGAGCACAGAGGATGGCAGGACAAAGCTTCTGGTACTAATAGGCTTTTTATTGTCAGACTTTTCAGTTTAACAGCCTAATTTTATTCTTGAGAGAAGCGCGCGCACACACACACGCGCGCGCACGCTGTGTTCTAGTCCCGGGATGAGCTGTCCCCTCTGCTCTCCCTCTGCCTCCTTAAATAGGGTGCGGTTACTGGGAAGACACACAAACACAGGTTAATTACCGTCAGGTGTACCGTCGTTCTGCCACTCACCTTCCCTGGCTCCGCCCTCCTGTCACAGACCGGCGCTTGACCACGCCCCCACTGCCACAGGCAAGCAGAAACGTGCACTTCTGGAGCAATGAGGAGACAGACTTCATGCTCATTCAGCTTAAGGAGTTGAATATATTAAAATTCATGGACGGGAGAAAAACGCGCAATGGAGAACACGGAACTGATAACTTTGTTTACACTCTTGAATAGCTCTTCTTCATGACGACAACCGGAAGTGTACCAACACGATGGGGCGTGTAGCGCCACCTGTGGCTCGGGTGCACAATGCACCTCACACAATAGCCCGATTTCATTGTGTGCATGTAGGATTGGATTTCTCTGGCACCCTGCTGGGACCTTCAGCTCGATTACCGACAGCAGCTCGATTTGGATGTGCATGTAAACGTACTGGATGACAGTGGAGGTGAAAGCAGCTAAGAGTAGCTATGCTGATAAGATTAAAAACAGCCTTTCAGCAAACAATCCGACGTCAGTGTGGAGAAGCCTGCAGAACATTACTGACTATAGGAGACCATCCCCCAACACTGCAGTGAACCATCAACTGGCTGACGAGCTGAATGTGTTTTACTGCAGATTCGACACATTCACACCTCTCCCCCCTTCAGTCATTAAAGACCCATTTACACCCCCTGCCATTCTGCCACCCCCGCCTCTGACCCCCCACCAGCACTCAAGATCTGTGAAGAGGATGTCTGTCAGCTTTTCCGCAGACAGAAGATCAGGAAGGCACCTGGCCCAGATGGTGTGTCACCCTCTTGTCTGAAGGTCTGTGCTGACCAGCTGGCTCCCATCTTCACCCAGATCTTTAATAGATCCCTGGAGCTGTGTGAAGTCCCTTCATGCTTCAAACACTCCACAATAATCCCGGTTCCTAAGAAAACCAATATCACAGGACTGAATGACTACAGGCCTGTTGCCCTCACATCTGTAGTCATGAAGTCCTTCGAGAGACTGGTGTTGTCATACCTGAAGGACATCACAGACCCCCTGCTGGACCCCCTGCAGTTTGCCTACTGGGCAAACAGGTCAGTGGATGATGCAATAAATATGGGTCTACACTACATCCTGCAACACCTTGACACTGCAGGGGCGTACGCCAGGATCCTGTTCATGGACTTCAGTTCGGCATTCAACACCATTGTTCCAGACATCCTCCACACCAAGCTCACCCAGCTCACTGTGCCCTCCTCCACCTGTCAGTGGATTACAAACTTCCTGACTGACAGGAAGCAGCAGGTGAGGATGGGGAGCATCATATCCAGCACTCGGACTATCAGCACTGGCACCCCCCAAGGGTGTGTGCTCTCCCCACTGCTCTTCTCCCTTTATACCAATGACTGCACCTCAAGAGACCCGTCTGTTAAACTCCTGAAATTTGCGGATGATATAACGGTCATCGGCCTCATCCGAGATGGTGACGAGTCTGCATACAGACGGGAGGTTGAACGGCTGGTCTGTTGGTGCGGTCAGAACAATCTGGAGCTGAACACGCTCAAAACTATGGAGATGACAGTGGACTTTAGGAGGAGCCCCCCACTCTGCTGCCCATCACCATCACCAACAACACTGTGACTGCTGTTGAAAGCTTCAGGTTTCTGGGTTCCACAATTTCTCTGGACTTGAGGTGGGAGACCAACACAGTCACTATCATCAAAAAGGCTCAGCAGAGGTTGTACTTTCTGCGCCAGCTCAGGAAGCTCAACCTGCCTAAGGAGCTGCTGACACAATTCTACTCTGCCATCATTCAGTCTGTTCTTTGCTCTTCCATCACTGTTTGGTTTGGATCGGTCACCAAGCAGGACAAGAACAGACTGCAACAGACAATAAGGTCTGCAGAGAAAATTATTGGTGTCAACCTGCCCTCCATCCAAGACCTGTACCTGTCCAGAGTCAGGAAACGGGCAAGTAACATCTCTGCGGACCCATCACACCCTGGTCACAAACTGTTTAAACTTCTCCCCTCAGGGAGGCAATATAGATCACTGTATGCAAAAACAACCAGACACAAGAATAGTTTCTTCCCTCAGGCTGTCTCTGTGATGAACAGCTAAAATCCGGATTCATATATCAGTAATATCACTTGCAAAATATCTGTACACTCATACTGTCATTCTGTGCTCACTGTTACTTATATTATATTTATACTTATTTCTATTTACTGTTTCATCTTTGCACTGTGCACCATATTGCACCAAAAGGGAAAATCCTTTCTGTGATGAACAGCTAAAATCCAGATTCATATATCAGTAATATCACTTGTAAAATATCTGCACACTCATACCGTCATTCTGTGCACACTGTATACTTTATATTTATTTATCTATTTCATACTTGACTTACCTGGATTAGTTTGCACTATGCACCTATTGCACCATTTTTTGTTTGTTTGTTTGTTTGTTTGTTTTTGTGTTTACGCTTTTTATCTGTTTTTGTACTATGAGAGCTAAGTGAAACCAGAGTCAAATTCCTCGTGTGTGTCCACTGGCAATAAAAGTGTTTCTGATTTCTGATTCTGAACTTTATCCCTGACCTGTCTGGTGAGTTCTTTGGTCTTCATGATGCTGTTTGTTCTTCAGTGTTCTCTAACAAACCACTGAGGCCTTCACAGAACAAGTGTATTTATGCTGAGAGTAAATTACACACAGTAGGACTCTATTAACTAATTAGATGACTTCTGAAGGCAATTGATTGCACTGGATTGTATTTAGAGGTATCAGAGTACAGGGGGCTGAATACTAATGCACACCACATTTTTCAGATTTTTATGTTTAAAATTTTGAAGACCATTTATCATTTTCATTTCACTTCACAATTATGTGCTACTCTGTGTTGGTCTATCACATAAAATCTCAATAAAAAACTTTTAAGTTCGTGGTTGTAAGGTGGAACAAGTTCAAGGGGTATGAGTACTTTTTCAAGGCACTGTAATATATAAATATATATCATTTCATTATCTCTAGCCGCTTTATCCTGTTCTACAGGGTCGCAGGCAAGCTGGAGCCTATCCCATATATATCACGTTTACTGTAGGTTCACATGGTGATAGAGTTCCTGCCATTTGGCTCAAAATTATCTCGCATTGCTACTGCTCCCCAAAGTCCTCATTAATCTTCAAGCTGCTTTATTTCCTGGAAACCAATGTATTGAAACTTCACTCAAAGTAAGAAATAAGGCATTGTGCCTGGGCAATGCTAGGGCTGTTTATTATGTGCTATTGGTTGTGTATAGCCCTGAATTACTACCAAGTAATTTGAAACTGGAAAGTTCCTCTGCACTAATCAGTTATAAGACATGGGATTTGAATTGTGAAGCTGCATGGAACTTCCTGCTGTCCCTCTTTATCTCTGGACATTAACCGAGTCAATAGGAAGTATCTTTTAACAGAGACAGGCACTTTTAAAACAGTTATGCTTTGGAATACTTTTGCTAACTAGTGTAATATGGTGGCTTGGAAAAGTATTTAACCCCCTTAACAGGCATCAAATTCATGTGGATTATGAAAGACACTTATACAGTGTCTCGCAAAAGTATTCATCTCCCTTGGCGTTTGTCCTGTTTTGTCGCATTACAAGCTGGAATTAAAATGGATTTTGGGGGGGGTTAGCACTATTTGATTTACACAACATGCCTATAACTTTAAAGGTGAAAATTGTTCTTTTATTGTGACACAATAATTAAGATGAAAAAGCAGAAATCTGAAGTGTGCATAGGTATTCACTCCCCAAAGTCAATACATTATAAAGCTACCTTTTGCTGCAATTAGAGCTGCAAGTCTCTTGGGGTATGTCTCCATTAGCTTAGCACATCTAGCGACTGGGATTTTTGCCTGTTCCTCAAGGCAAAACTGCTCCAACTCCTTCAAGTTAGATGGATTGCATTGATGTACAGCAATCTTCAAGTTATGCCACAGATTCTCAGTTGGATTGAGGTCTGGGCTTTGACTAGGCCATTCCAAGACATTTGAATGTTTCCCTTTCAACCACTCCAGTGTAGCTTTAGCAGTATGTTAAGAGTCAATGTTCTGCTGGAACGAGAACCTTCGTCCCAGTCTCAAAACTTTGGCTGACTCAAACAGGTTTTCCTCCAGAATTGCCCTGCATTTAGTGCCATCCATCTTTCCTTCAGTCCTGACTAGCTTTCCTGTCCCTGCAGATAAAAAATATCCCCACAACACGATACAGCCACCACCATGCTTCACTGTAGGAATGGTGTTCTCAGGGTGTTGGATTTGCACCACATATGGCATTTCCCATGATGGCCAAAAAGTTCAATTTTACTCTCATTTGACCACAGAATCTTCTTCCATGTGTTTGGGGAGTCTGCTACATGCTATTGGGCAAACTCCAAATGTGTTTTCTTAAGCAATGGCTTTTTTTTCTGGCCTCTCTTCCATAAAGCCCCGCTCTGTGGAGTATATAGCTTAAAGTGGTCCTATGGACAGATACTCCCATCTCCGCTGTGGATCTTCACAGCTCCTTCAGTGTTATCTTTGGTGCCTTTACGTTACGTTTCAAGATGGCGGTGCGTACACACGCAGCAGCTCCTCTCTGTCCCGACAGAATGGTGTTTTCGTGTTTATGTTTTAAAACAGTGTGTATCTGTTCATCTTTGTCGCATCCATCAGTCTTAAGGCACACATACTCCCATGAGTTTCTGCTCGACATCCGCAGAACTATGTTCACAGATATAAATCCAGCGGACGCGGAAGTGCTATGTGACTACGGTTTGCTCCGGAGGCCTGCTCAATCACCGACCCCCACTCCTGCATCCAGCCCACAGTGGAAGCACCACAGGCGGAACATGCAGAAGCAGAAGAGGGGCAAGCGCGAAGGTATTTGGGCTAGGGTAGCGGCTAGCCCTCACCGGCTGGCTATCCCTACCATCACTCTGGCCAATGTATGCTCGCTGGACAACAAGCTGGATTATGTCTGCCTTCTCCGCTCATCTTTTAAGTCTGTGAGTGAGTGTTGTGTCCTTGTGTTTGTGGAAACATGGCTTAACGACAGTGTCCTGGACTGTGCCATTCAGCTAGCCCGGCTAACATGCTACCGGTCAGACAGAGCACTAGTCGGGGGGGGGGGGGGGACTCGTGGCGGAGGACTCTGTGTTTACATCAGTGATGCCTGGTGCCGTGATGCTGTTGTGGTCTGCAAACACTGCTCACCACTGGTGGAGTTTATAATTATTAAGTGCCGGCCATTCTACCTGCTGAGGGAATTTACAGCCATATTGCTGGTA
Organism: Neoarius graeffei; assembly: GCF_027579695.1. Taxonomy (NCBI): domain Eukaryota; kingdom Metazoa; phylum Chordata; class Actinopteri; order Siluriformes; family Ariidae; genus Neoarius; species Neoarius graeffei. The sequence continues at coordinate 88,075,789 of NC_083570.1, read as the reverse complement.
GCAATATACATCCCTCCCGGTTCCAATAACAACAGGAGTGAAGCACTGAATGAACTCTATCAGCACATCAGTGAGCAGCAGACAGCCCACCCAGATGCTTTCCTCATCCTGGCTGGGGATTTCAACCATGCAAACCCCAAGAGCGTGTTTCCAAAACTCTATGGACATATCAACTTTCCCACATGTGGAAACAATACTCTGGACAATGTTTACACCATGCATAAAGACGCCTACAAAGCCCTCCCCCTCCTTGGGGCCTCAGATCACTCCACTGTTATGCTAATGCCAGCATACAGGCTGCTGGTTAAAGTCACCAAATCAGCTACAAAGCAGATATGTGTGTGGCCAGAGGGGTCCTCAGAGGCACTCCAGGACTGTTTTTCTACCACTGACTGGAGCATGTTCAGACAGGCGGCCACCTACAACAACTCCACAGATGTCCAAGAGTACACGGAGACCGTCACTGCCTACATGAGGAAGTGCATGGACGATGTTACGGTCACCAGAACCATCTCCATTCAGGCCAATCAGAAACCATGGCTGACAGGGGAAGTCCACAGGCTCTTGTGGGCTTGGAACGCCGCCTTCAGAGCTGGGGACGAGGTGGGCCTGAGGACAGCTAGGGCCAACCTGTCACGAGGCATCAGGATGGCCAAGAGACAGTATTCCAAGTACATTGCTGACTATTTCAATGACAGCAGAGACACCAGGAACCTGTGGCAGGGGATTCAGATCATCACAGACTACAAGCCCTCGCCACAGACCTGTGACAACTCCACGTCTCTGCTGAATCAGTTGAACGACTTCTTTGCTTGCTTTGAGGCAGACAACAGCACCACGGCACAGAAGACCCCACCACCTCCCGGCGACCAGGTGTTGACGCTGTCCCCAGACAGCGTGAGGAGAGCTCTCAGGACGACAAATGCACGGAAAGCCCCGGGTCCTGACAACATTCCTGGTCGTGTCCTGAGAGACTGTGCCGAGGAGCTCACAGATGTCTTTACAGACATCTTCAACATCTCATTGAGTCAGGCTGTTGTCCCCATGTGCCTCAAAGCCATCACCATCATCCCAGTCCCGAAGAAGCCGTCTCCCTCCTGCTTCAATGACTACCGCCCTGTCGCACTCACTCCCATCCTTATGAAGTGCTTTGAGCGACTAGTTATGCGGCATATCAAGTCTGCCCTCCCTCCTGCCCTGGACCCTTTCCAGTTTGCATATCGGTCCAACCGTTTGACCGATGATGCCATCTCCACTGCCCTCCACTCAGCCCTCATCCACCTGGAGACAAAAGACTCATATGTCAGAATGCTGTTCATATACTTGAGCTCAGCATTCAACACAATCATTCCTCAGCAGCTCATTCATAAACTGGACCAGCTGGGACTCAACACCTCCCTGTGCAACTGGCTGCTGGACTTCCTGACGGGGAGACCACAGGCTGTACGGGTCGGCAGCAACTCCTCCAGCACCATCACATTGAACACGGGAGCCCCCAAGGATGTGTGCTGAGCCCCCTCCTCTTCACTCTGCTGACCCATGACTGCACACCAACATCCAGCTCTAATCTCTTCATTAAGTTTGCGGATGACATGACTGTGGTGGGTCTCATCAACAATGGCAATGAGACAATCTACAGGAGTGAGGTGAGCCGCTTGGCCATGTGGTGCAAGGACAACAATCTCCACCTGAACGTGGAGAAGATGAAGGAGATTGTTGTGGACTTCAGGAGCGCGCACACCCAGCATGCTCCACTTTCTATCGACGGTACTGCAGTGGAGAGGGTGAGCAGCACCAAGTTTCTGGAGCAACAACACCGCATCACTGGCCAAAAAAGCCCAACAGCATCTGTACTTCCTCTGCAAACTGAGAAGAGCAAGAGTCCCGGCCCCCGTCATGCACACATTCTACAGAGGCACCATCGAGAACATCCTGACCAGCTGCATCACCGTGTGGTACGGCGCCTGCACCATGTCCTGCTGCAAGACTCTGCAGCACATCGTGAGAGCAGCTGAGAGGATCATTGGTGTCTCTCTTCCTTCTCTATCGGATACCTATAACTCCCGCCTAACCCGCAAAGCCATCAGGATTGCAGGTGACCACACCCACCCATCTCACAGCCTCTTCAGTCTGCTGCCGTCGGGGAGGAGACTGCGGAGTCTCCGGGCCAAAACCAGCAGGCTCAATGATAGTTTCTTTCACCAGGCGGCCAGGATGCTCAACTCCCTCCCTGTTCTGCCCCTCCTCCCCCCTCTGCCCCCTGCCACAGATTCTGCTCGCACACCCCCCTGCCCCCCCTTCAGCATCTGACATGTCACTCTCACAGTTCCCCCCCCCCCCCCCCCCCAAACACACACACACACACACACTCTCAACGTTCATTAACACACTGAACTCAGGGACTGCACATTTCACTTTAGTCAAGTCAAGTCAACTTTATTGTCAAATATGCTATACATGCTTGACATACAGCACAGATGAAATTACAGTCCTGTCTGACCCACGGTGCAAACAGGCAATGCAATAAATAAAAAATAGAATAATTGAAATAAACAATACAAACAGTATAAACACTCTAGATAAGAACTGGACATAGACTAAACACTCATAAATAAAAATAGAATAATTGAAATAAACAACACAAACAGTATAAACACTTTACCTCGCTCATTTGCACTATTCCGCACTACCTCACCTTAACAGCTATAAGTTTATTGTTTATACTGCTTATTTCATGTTTACCTGCTATACCTCAAGTGCCCTTGACTGCTCTTTTGCTCCAATTTGTGTGTGTGTATATATATATATATATATATATATATATATATATATATATATATATATATATGGAGTGTTTCGTCTATGTCTAGTTCTTATCTAGTGTTTATACTGTTTGTATTGTTTATTTCAATTATTCTATTTTTTATTTATTGCATTGCCTGTTTGCACTGTCTGCCCCATGTCCTATTGTTTATTTAATCTATGTCTTGTTTATTTAGTCTATGTCTAGTTCTTATCTAGAGTGTTCATATTGTTTGTATTGTTTATTTCAATTATTCTTATTTCAATTATTCTATTTTTTTATTTATTTATTGCATTGCCTGTTTGCACCGTGGGTCAGAGAGGACTGAAATTTCATTTGTGTTGTATGTCGAGCATGTATAGCATATTTGACAATAAAGTTGACTTGACTTGATTTGACTTGACTTTGTTGCATCTCTGATTAATGCCCTCCTTGCCTGGTCTGTGAGTTTTGGTGGGCGGCCTTCTCTTATCACATTTGTAGTGGTGCCATATTCATTCCATTTTGCTATAATGGATTTAATGGTGCTCTGTGGGATATTCAAAGTTTGGGATATTTTTTATAACCCAACCCTGATCTATACTTCTCCACAACTTTGTCTCTGACCTGTTTGGAGGCTCCTTGGTTTTCATGTTGCTTGCTTAGTAGTGTTACAGAGTCAGGGTCCTTCCAGAACAGGTTGATTTATACAGACATCATGTGACAGATCATGGGACACTTTGAATGCACACAGGTGGATCTTAATCAACTAATTATGTGACTTATGAAGTGAATTGGTTGGACCAGCTTTTATTTAGAGGTTTCATATGAAAGGGGGTGAATACCTATGCACACTCCAGATTTCTGGGGGGGGGGGGGTGTTTCATCTTAATTATTGTTTGTGTCACAAAGCAATTTTCACCTTTTTAGTGGTAGGCATGTTGTATAAATCAAATGGTGCTACCCCCCCCAAAATCCATTTTAATTCCAGCTCGTAATGCGACAAAATAAGACAAACACCAAGGGGGATGAATATTTTTGCAAGACACTGTACATATTTTCCAATCTTAGATATAATTTTACACCCTATTCTTAAGTTATACAATTCTCTTACCTTATCTTTGGCTTCCTTTGAATGTACTCTTCACTTTCCTCCTTTCCTTCAGACTGACAGTCAATGACAGGTGGATTTTGTTCAAGAAAATGGAGCTGTTTTAATATTGCACAGGTGAAAGCCAATTACAAGTCAATTATTGTCCTCATTAAGACAATAGCTTTCAGCTGGAGGTACCAGAACCTGGGGGTTGAATGCTAAGCTGCATTTTTCAGTTTTTTGATTCTCTTTGAAATATTTGCTGATCAATAATTAATTTTGACTTTGAAATTCAGTGTCAGAAAATGCATATATTTAATAGTTATTCCATGAAATCAAGTTGTACATGAGCTGATAGCCGACAAGACACGTAGCGCCGAGTTGACTATAAGCCATGTACAACGAGATTGAGTGGAATAACTGTTTTATTCTATCCACATTCACTGGATTTTGAGAAGCAGAGCATTTTTACTTTTATTTTTTGCAAATTAGATAAATAAAAACTTTCTACAAAACGTCAGACAAAATAATTTCTGCTTAGAATGTAAACAAACCGGTGACATGACAGGAGCAATTTGTGAAAAATGCTGTAATAATAATTCTCAAAAAATAAAAAAAGATACGTTCTTACCATCAGATACTTTTATTCCATATTTTGTTGCTTTTTTTTGTATTTTTTGGGGTTTTGTTTTCGATTAGAGTTTTTATTTTGTCCTCAGTTGGTTCAGCAACATGCGCCGCCATTTTCTTTTCTTCCTTTTGGTGGTTGGCAAACCAACTTAAAGGTGCATTATCACCACCAACTGGGCTGGAGTGAGGAACAGGCGATACTGGGGGGAGGGGGGGTTACATTCTTTTATTTAGCTATTTCTGTTCCTTTTAAATACTTGATAACAAAGTGATATATCTGACTTGATGCGCTCTGCCATTTTGTTTTTCTCTACTCACGGTATATGAGCTGATATCCTAGAAGTACAGCAGCCAATCAGAGCATGCGATTGCTCATATCCAGTGAATGTGGATAGAATATTATTGGATATTCTATAAATCCCAAGGGGCTTGAATAATAATTTAAGCCACTGTATGTATTATTTATGATCCATATGATGTGGAATAGGGCAGCACGGTGGTGTAGTGGTTAGCACTGTCACCTCACAGCAAGAAGGTCCGGGTTTGAGCCCCGTGGCCGGCGAGAGCCTTTCTGTGCGGAGTTTGCATGTTCTCCCCGTGTCCGCGTGGGTTTCCTCCGGATGCTCCGGTTTCCCCCACAGTCCAAAGACATGCAGGTTAGGTTAACTGGTGACTCTAAATTGACCGTAGGTGTGAATGTGAGTGTGAATGGTTGTCTGTGTCTATGTGTCAGCCCTGTGATGACCTGGCGACTTGTCCAGGGTGTACCCCGCCTTTCGCCCGTAGTCAGCTGGGCTAGGCTCCAGCTTGCCTGCGACCCTGTAGAACAGGATAAAGCGGCTACAGATAATGAGATGAGATGAGATGATGTGGAATATTTAAACATCACAGCTGCACAGCAGATGAAGGACATTTGCTGTCTTGTTTCTCTGGACCACGTGTCACCAACTGGACTGACTAATTCTGGAAACAGGTCCAGCAAAACATTTCAGCAGATAGAACCTGCTGTAAACAAACAAACAAACAAACAAACAAACAAACCCTGGCCATAATTCAGTGACTCCAATTTTCTAAACATGAACCATTATAGCTCTTGTATCAGATCCTCTGTTGTGGCTTATCCAATCAAATGCATTTATGTAAATTATTTAATTCAAGTAATAATTCAGGCTAATACATTGACTTAATTTATAAACATTTTACATGATCCTGAGGTGGCTATAACTCTGCATCTGGTTGCCTCAGTAACAACATGAGCTTGGATAGGGGACGGCACTGAAAGGCTTGCTGAACATCTTCCCTTTTTCTTTTAGATGAGTATGTGTTAGCTTTCATATCTCTCTCTCTCTCTCTCTCTCTCTCTCTCTCACACACACACACACACACACACACACACACACACACACACACACACACGGTGTGCAAAGGGCAGTCCTAGCATTAGTAAATAACAGTAGGCTAGTGCAGGGCTTTTTAAAGTGTGGGGCGCGCCTCCCCTAGGGGGTGCCAGAGTTCTTCAGGGGGTGCGCAACGTGAGGAAAAATAAACCAGAATAAGTTACTATTGCGGACATTTAGCGAACTTCAGCTAGCCTTTGCCAGAGACAAAATGGATCGATTTTTAGTACCTAAAGCTACAGTGAGTGAGGAGACAGAGTCTGGGCCAAGCAAAAAAAGAAGGAAGTATGACCATGATTATTTAAAGTTTGGATTTTCATGGACTGGATCTGAAGATGCTCCACTGCCACAGTGTGTTGTCTGCCAAGAGGTGCTAGCTAACGATGCTATGAGATGTTTAAAATGTGTAAAACAAGATGTTTAAAAAAAAAGCACAGATGTTTAAAATGTGTAAAAAAAAAAAAGATGTTTTAAAAAGCACAGATGTTTAAAATGTGTAAAAAAGAGGTTTTAAAAAAGCACAGATGTTTAAAATGTGTACAAAAATGTAAAAAAAAAAGCACAGATGTTTTAAATGTGTAAAAATATGTTTTCAAAAAGCACAGATGTTTAAAATGTGTAAAAGAAAAAAATAAAAATGTGTACAACAACCATTTTTTTAAATACGAATGGAACATTAAGTATAGCAACAACAAAAATTGTAAGGGGGGGCGCTGTTGTTTATTTGCTCTCTGAGGGGGGGCTCACTCTCCCACACTTTGAAAACCCCTGGGCTAGTGGATTTTTCTTTGTGTACAGAGAGAGGTGTGTGTGTGTGTGTGTGTGTGTGTGTGTGTGTGTGTGTGTGTGTGTGTGTGTGTGTGTGTTTTAGTTTGACATTTAACAGAGGCCAAATAAAGGACAGCTGAAAATGAAACAATTAGTATATTTGCAAATGCTAAAATCAAACCCGATCTTTACAATACCTCTCGTGTTCATCGAAAGAAAGAACTTACTGTCATGTGTTGGCATCTCATTCTCATACACTCAGCCTCATACAAAGCATAATGAAATGAAGCTGTCAATAGGCAGCACGGGGTTAACATGATGTAAAACACCAGGTTTTTCATCCAGATACCAGCCATAGTTTACTGTCCCTTCAATAATGTATTAGTTAAATTATAACATTTGTACGTGCGTAATTTTAATGCAATAAATATTTAATAATAATAATAATAATAATAATAATACATTTTATTTATAAGCGCCTTTCAAGGTACCCAAGGACACTGAACAGTAAAAAAACAAACAATAAAAAGCAAAACAATAGAATAAGAACAATAATAAGATCATGAGAAATCAATATAATAACGTTATTAAAAATCAAAGAGAAAAGGCCAAGCTAAAGACATGTGTTTTTAGCTGTTTTTTGAAAGTGGACAGTGTTGAGCATTGGTGCAACGCTAGTGGCAGGGCATTCCACAGCTTAGGGCCATTAACACTGAAAGCCCTGTCACCCATAGAGCAGAGCCGAGAGTAAGGGACTGCTAATAGGTGGACATCTGTGGAGCGAAGATTTAGAGGTAGCTGATATGGAGTTAGGAGATTTGATAAATAGGGAGGGGCCAGGTTATGTAGAGATTTGTAGACAAGTAGGATAATTTTGTACTGAATGCGGTATTTGACTGGGAGCCAGTGCAGGTTGTAGAGAATAGGAGTAATATGATCCCAGGGCCTGGTGTGAGTGAGTACCCTAGCAGCTGAGTTTTGGACATATTGCAGCCTATTTAGTCGCTTGGCTGGAATGCCATCGAGCAGGGCATTGCAGTAGTCCAATCTTGAGGTGATAAAAGCATGTATATGCGTTTCAGCTGCAGATGAAGTTAAAGAGGGATGGAGTTTGGAGAGACTTTTCAGGTGAAAGAAAGCTGTTTTAGTAATATTTTTAATGTGTGAGTCAAAAGAGAGAGTAGAGTCCAGAATAACACCCAGATTTCTTACAACCCCGATTCCAAAAAAGTTGGGACAAAGTACAAATTGTAAATAAAAATGGAATGCAATGATGTGGAAGTTTCAAAATTCCATATTTTATTCAGAACAGAACATAGATGACGTATCAAATGTTTAAACTGAGAAAATGCATCATTTAAAGAGAAAAATTAGGTGATTTTAAATTTCATGACAACAACACATCTCAAAAAAGTTGGGACAAGGCCATGTTTACCACTGTGAGACATCCCCTTTTCTCTTTACAACAGTCTGTAAACGTCTGGGGACTGAGGAGACAAGTTGCTCAAGTTTAGGGAAAGGAATGTTAACCCATTCTTGTCTAATGTAGGATTTTAGTTGCTCAACTGTCTTAGGTCTTTTTTGTCGTATCTTCCGTTTTATGATGCGCCAAATGTTTCCTATGGGTGAAAGATCTGGACTGCAGGCTGGCCAGTTCAGTACCCGGACCCTTCTTCTACGCAGCCATGATGCTGTAATTGATGCAGTATGTGGTTTGGCATTGTCATGTTGGAAAATGCAAGGTCTTCCCTGAAAGAGACGTCGTCTGGATGGGAGCATATGTTGCTCTAGAACCTGGATATACCTTTCAGCATTGATGGTGTCTTTCCAGATGTGTAAGCTGCCCATGCCACACGCACTAATGCAACCCCATACCATCAGAGATGCAGGCTTCTGAACTGAGCGCTGATAACACCTTGGGTCGTCCTTCTCCTCTTTAGTCCGAATGACACGGCGTCCCTGATTTCCATAAAGAACTTCACATTTTGATTCGTCTGACCACAGAACAGTTTTCCACTTTGCCACAGTCCATTTTAAATGAGCCTTGGCCCAGAGAAGACGTCTGCGCTTCTGGATCATTTTTAGATACAGCTTCTTCTTTGAACTATATAGTTTTAGCTGGCAATGGTGGATGGCACAGTGAATTGTGTTCACAGATAATGTTCTCTGGAAAGATTCCTAAGCCCATTTTGTGATTTCCAATACAGAAGCATGCCTGTATGTGATGCAGTGCCGTCTAAGGGCCCGAAGATCACGGGCACCCAGTATGGTTTTCCGGCCTTGACCCTTACGCACAGAGATTCTTCCAGATTCTCTGAATCTTTTGATGATATTATGCACTGTAGATGATGATATGTTCAACCTCTGCAATTTTACACTGTCGAACTCCTTTCTGATATTGCTCCACTATTTGTCGGCACAGAATTAGGGGGATTGGTGATCCTCTTCCCATCTTTACTTCTGAGAACCGCTGCCACTCCAAGATGCTCTTTTTATACCCAGTCATGTTAATGACCTATTGCCAATTGACCTAATGAGTTGCAATTTGGTCCTCCAGCTGTTCCTTTTTTGGACCTTTAACTTTTCCAGCCTCTTATTGCCCCATCCCAACTTTTTTCAGATGTGTTGCTGTCATGAAATTTCAAATGAGCCAATATTTGGCATGAAATTTCAAAATGTCTCACTTTCGACATTTGATATGTTGTCTATGTTCTATTGTGAATACAATATCAGTTTTTGAGATTTTTAAATTATTGCATTCCGTTTTTATTTACAATTTGTACTTTGTCCCAACTTTTTTGGAATCGGGGTTGTACTTCAACAGTAGTGAAGGTGAAATAACCAGGAATAGATAGCTGTGAGTGCTCCAGTTTTTTCAAGATAGAAGGGGTGGAAATGAGGATGGCTTCTGTTTTGTCTTGATTTAATTTAAGAAAGTTCTGCACCATCCAATTGTTAACTGCATTTAGACAGTTGACAAGATTGGATGGAGGGAGTGGGTGAGAGGGTTTGGTTTGAATGTAAATTTGGGTGTCATCTGCATAACAGTGAAAGTTGAGCCCATAATGCTGTATTATGTGGCCAAGAGGGAGGATGTATATTACAAATAATAAGGGTCCCAGGACAGAGCCCTGAGGGACAACATGAAGGAGGGGTGATTTAGGGGATCTAAAGTCTCCAAATGACACAAACTGTTCTCTCATGGTAAGATAAAATTTGAACCAGGCTAAAGAAGAACCAGTGATGCCAAGCAGAGTTTCTAAGCAGCTCAATAAAAGATTGTGACATACAGTGTCAAAAGCTGCTGTAAGGTCGAGGAGAACAAGTATACTGACATGGCCAGTGTCAGCAGCTAACAGCAAATCGTTGACAACTTTGACCAGGGCAGTGTCGGTGCTGTGCATGGCCCTAAACCCAGACTGAAACTTCTCCCAAAGATTATATTGGGTTAAATGCTCTTTACAATATGCTCTAGGACTTTTGCAATGAAGGGAAGATTGGAAATGGGGCGATAATTTTTAAAATCATCAATAGCTGCTCCAGGTTTTTTCAAGACCGGAGTGATAGCTGCTGTTTTGAGAGCCTGAGGGACTAATCCAGTTGAAAGGGACGAGTTTATTATCTTAGCCAGCAGGGGGCAGAGAACTGGCAGGCAAATCTTGACCAAAGAGGTGGGCATAGGGTCGAGAAGACAGGTAGTAGGCCTGGATTTAGATACTAAGCTGAGGACATACTGCTCATCAACTAGTGAGAAAGCAGAGAAACATCCAGCTGATGGTGGACAGGGAAAGGGGACGTTAGAGGGAGTGATGGGAGTGGATTTGATCTGCTTGTATATAAAGTTAATTTTGTTTTGAAAAAATTCAAGAAATTTACAACAAAGATCAGTGGAAGGAGTAAGAGGAAAGTTTTTAGCAGGCAAGAGAAGTTTGTTTACAGTAGAAAAAAGGGCTCCAGGGTTTCCTTGGCCTCTGGTAATGATGGTGGTGTAATAGCTGGTCTTGGCATCAATTAGAGACTCTTTGTAGGCAGAGACATGGTCACTGTATGTCAGCGCATGAACTGTCAGGCCAGTTTCATGACTAATGCAAGGCTGACACTTGCACGACTTTTGGCCACGATTTTGTCGTGGCAAGTCGTGCCATTTTGGGGCACGAACTGGGAGGCTCCCGCACTGTTCACGACTAGTTCACGCATAGTTCACGATGAGTTCCCGAATGCGTGCCCGTCCACATTCACGAACTGGCACGAGTTCACGCATAGTTTGCGCATAGTTTACGCACTTCCCGCATTGGCACGACGAGTTTGTGCAATTCGGACGGTGTCGTGCCGACTTGGGCATGCCATATAAAAAGGGGGCCTCCCCAACCCCTGGTCATTTTTGAATTGGCTGTGGAAGAGACAACATGCTGAATACCAGAGACACAATCATTGCAGAGAAGAGAAGATGCCTATACCTGGCAGCTGCTCTAGCCATTGTTGAAGAGCAGCAGAAAAGGCTGGAAGAGGCAGAAGAGCAAGAAAAGGCAACCCCACCTCGAAGGGAAGCCCTATATATACCCCCGCACCGACGCGAGCGCCACTGTCGCGCAGTAGTCGTGAACTGCTCGTGAACTGCTCGTGAACTCGTCGTGAACTGCTCGTGCCATGCGCAAACTGTTCGTGAAGTGCGTAAACTAGTCGTGAACTGCTCGTGCCATCAATGCGTGACCGTGTCAGTGGGAAGGCACGGCCATGCTGCGACACGCACCAATTCGTGAACATGTCGTGAACTACTCATGAACTCGACGTGAGCTGTTCGTGAACTATTTGTGGCAGTTCGTGACAGTCGTGGCATGGCGCACACTTCCACGCACTGGCATGCATCCTCCCGCATCGTCCCGACGAGTTCACGACGAGATCACGAACAGTTTGCGCATAGTTCACGACCCGGTCGCGAAATTTTGTCGTGACCAAAATTTTGAACATTTCAAAATTCTCGTACCGACATGGCATGCAGTCACGACGGGTTTACGCACACTTCACGCCAGTTTACGACTAGTTTGCGCACTGGCACGACTCGAGTCGTGCCAATGCGTGCCACGGAATCATGCAAGTGTCAGCCTTGCATAAGTCTCTCCAGCTGCCGACCAGCAGCCTTCATTTTACGAAGCTCAGGTGTGAACCACGGAGCAGAGTGAGAGAAAGAGACAGTATGCGTCTTCAGGGGGGCAAGGTGATTGAGAGAGTCAGCAAGGTGAGAGTTGTAGAGCATGACTAACTCCTCAGGGGATGAGTTTAATGATTTAGTGGTCAGAATAGGATGTAGTGTATCAAATAAATCAGCTGTAACTATGTTTTTTGTATGTGATGGTGCGAAATGCACGCCTGCAATGGAGAGGCTCAGGGACAGCGATATTAAAAAAAATAGCCATGTGATCAGAAACACAGAAATCTCTGGAATATAAATTTGATGATGTGATGCCAGAGGTACAAACAAGATATAAGATATGGCCCTCAGAGTGGGTAGGAAAATCTACATGTTGGGTGAAATCAAAACAATCAAGGACAGCCACAAAGTTTTTAGCAAAATCACAGTTATCTGAGTCAACATGAATGTTCAAATCACCAAGCACCAGTATAGATGGACATAGAGCACTGACAGATGAAAGCAGCTCAGACAATTCATTAATAAAAACAGAGGAAACTCTGGGAGGCCGGTAGATGAGCAAAAGCAGTAGACGTAGACCACCAGTAAATTTCAGAGCAAGACATTCAAATAATGAAAAATCCTGCAAGGGCATAGATACAATCCTATAACTGGAGCGACAGATCACAGCAAGACCGCCCCCCCCGCCCAGTTAAACGTCTCATCTCATCTCATTATCTCTAGCCACTTTATCCTTCTACAGGGTCGCAGGCAAGCTGGAGCCTATCCCAGCTGACTACGGGCAAAAGGCGGGGTACACCCTGGACAAGTCACCAGGTCATCACAGGGCTGACACATAGACACAGACAACCATTCACACTCACGGTCAATTTAGAGTCACCAGTTAACCTAACCTGCATGTCTTTGGACTGTGGGGGAAACCGGAGCACCCGGAGGAAACCCACGCAGAGAACATGCAAACTCCACAGAGAAAGGCCCTCGCCGGCCCCGGGGCTCGAACCCAGGACCTTCTTGCTGTGAGGCGACAGGGCTAACCACTACACCACCGTGCCGCCCCGGTTAAACGTGGCTTCTCCATATACTCATATCCTACAGGAGTAGCTTCATTTAAAGCCAGAAAATCATTTGGTATTTGCCAAGTTTCAGTTAAACATAGTAGATCTATGCCAACATCAGTGATCAAGTCATTAATGTAGGGTGCTTTTTTATTAAGAGATCACACATTTAATAAAGCAAACTGTGCATTTCTTGAGGAAGGGCAATTCTGTGGAGTTTTAACTAAATTTATGGAACACAAGTTCGTAAAGTCAACAGAGCGCCTCTCAACGACAGTCCGCTTGACGTTACGATTCCAGCTCCAGAACGAATCAACGTTGTTTGGATGTTGGTGGCGAGCAAACATCCGTCCAGAGCCCATATGTATATATTTAGGCCGACGCAGGAACCCAAGATGTTTGTGCGCACGCAAAGTATCAGGGAATTTATACTGTATGTTTTATTCCCCAAATAGTGGAGATAGGCAGACGAATATTTAAGCGCCATGGAGAAGTCCCAGGAAAGCTGATGTGAAAGTTTTGGCTCACTGTAAAGCCACTGTAGGTGACTTAGATCAAAGCAAGGAGCCAGAGTAGAATCACTGTTGCACGCACCATCCAAGCAAGCAAACGTAGGCAACACAGAGCAGCTAGCCAGACACCTGTGCCCTTAACACATTAGCCAACAGGATACTCCACTTGACACTCCAGAGGGCAGGCAACAGAAATAGCCAGCCCTAGGGAGAGCAATAGTTCATTCTAACAAGAAACTTACCCACGTAGCAAGTAAGAGACTTACCCAAAATTTAAGAACAGTTAAGGCAGACACACCTAAAAGGGCTCGTGCAAGGTAATACAGGGTAGTCAGCATTAGTAGTAGCCTAGTCCATCAGTTTGGCCAGCAGTTCAGTAAACTCCCGTTTTAAAGTCCGGACAGGTAGATAAGATGAATCCCCAGTAAGTACACAGTCTATATCCTGATTTCAGCAGTAGCAGATGGCTTATCTTAGGATGTCAAAAGCAAACAGGTTTCCGAGGGCGTTGGAAATATCTGACACAGGTAGTCCTAGAATCCGCTCAACAGGTAATGTTACTGTTTAGGCTAGTATTTGCAGATGACATTCAAGGAAGCGTGAGATAAGAAACCCATCTCCCAGAGAAGGTTAAGAAAAAATAAAACACACAGATAGCGTGAAAGTAAAAATGCTAAAAAATGACAATCAAACAAATGCAGGACTGGGGAGTAGCGGCAGCCAAACACGCCAGCGTTCACTCAAAACCGGAAATTGCAGATCTGCGCCCTGGACAAGTCGCCAGGATTTAAAATCTACAACCCCAAAGCAGAAAAAGTTGGGATGGTATGTTGAAATCGAAATTAAATCTGAAAACAATGATTTGTCAATAATCTCTGACCTGTATTGCACTCAAAACAATACGTTTTCTGATGTTTTACCTCATGAAATTTATTGGTTTGTCAAAATAAACACATTTCAATTTTTATTCTTGAAAAAAAAATCGGGATGGTAGAGCATTTACCACTTTATAATGTTGCCATTCCTTCTCACAACACTTAAAAGATGTTGAGGGACTGTAGACACCAAGTGACGAAGTGTTTCAGGTGTTATTTTGTCCCATTCTTCCTGCAAACAGGTCTGAAGGTGTGCAACAGTATGGGGTTGGTGCCATATTTTTTGTTTTAAAATTCACCACACATTCTCTGTTGGGGACAGAGGGGACAGACACCCTCTTCTTCCTCAGCCATGCCTTTGTAATGTGAGCAGAATGTGGTTTTACATTGTCTTGTTGAAATATCCCTGGAAAAATGTCAGCTTGAAGGCAGCATACGTTGCTCCAAAATCGCAATGTACTTTTCTGCATTAATGCTCCATTACAGACGTGTAAGTTCCTTTTCCCAAAGGCACTGACACAACCCCATACTATGACAGATCCTGGCTTTTGGACTTGTTGGTGGTAACAGCCTGGATGGTCCTTTTCGTCTTTGGTCCAGACCACTTGTCAAAAAAAGACCTGGAATACTGATTCGTCTGACTACTGTGTGATGGTCCATCCCAGATGCATCTGAGCTCAGAGTTTTTCATTGTGAAATACTATTGTATTTCCAGGTTCCCCAAGAGGTACAGCCAAAGAACCCTGAAGGGGTTTTATTTATTTTAAGGAGTCTACATCAGCTGGATATTAATAAAACACTAGATCTTGCTGAATTTTAAAAGGTGAACGTACTATTTGTACTAAAAGAGAAAAATAATATAATTTTATTTGGGTTTTGAATTTATTTAACTTAGTTCTTTCACTATTTTCTGATTAAATTCTCGGACATGTTATATGGTATCCTATTCAGTGTGTGTCTGAGCCTTGTGCAATATTTTGGGAATAAGCTCAAGATCTACGACAACCCTGACTATGATGAAGTGGTTACTGAAGATGAACGAACAAATAAACAAATGAACAAAACAGCTTTTCTTTTGACTTTGATTTTGTATCTGCTCATTTTTGTTAATGCTGCTCTGATTATGAAATACTGTTTGGCTTTTTTAAAACTGTCTCGTATTTTGCATTCATTTCTTTCAAACTCCTCTGTACTCTTGATAAATCTCTGCATATGAATCCACACTGGCCCAAGGAAAGAATACATTTGTATGATCTCCACCTACAACCCTGATTCCAAAAAAGTTGGGACAAAGTACAAATTGTAAATAAAAACAGAATGCAATAATTTACAAATCTCAAAAACTGATATTGTATTCACAATAGAACATAGACAACATATCAAATGTCGAAAGTGAGACATTTTGAAATTTCATGTCAAATATTGGCTCATTTGAAATTTCATGACAGCAACACATCTCAAAAAAGTTGGGACAGGGGCAATAAGAGGCTGGAAAAGTTAAAGGTACAAAAAAGGAACAGCTGGAGGACCAAATTGCAACTCATTAGGTCAATTGGCAATAGGTCATTAACATGACTGAGTATAAAAAGAGCATCTTGGAGTGGCAGCGGCTCTCAGAAGTAAAGATGGGAAGAGGATCACCAATCCCCCTAATTCTGCGCCGACAAATAGTGGAGCAATATCAGAAAGGAGTTCGACAGTGTAAAATTGCAAAGAGTTTGAACATATCATCATCTACAGTGCATAATATCATCAAAAGATTCAGAGAATCTGGAAGAATCTTTGTGCGTAAGGGTCAAGGCCGGAAAACCATACTGGGTGCCCGTGATCTTCGGGCCCTTAGATGGCACTGCATCACATACAGGCATGCTTCTGTACTGGAAATCACAAAATGGGCTCAGGAATATTTCCAGAGAACATTATCTGTGAGCACAATTCACCGTGCCATCCACCGTTGCCAGCTAAAACTCTATAGTTCAAAGAAGAAGCCGTATCTAAACATGATCCAGAAGCGCAGACATCTTCTCTGGGCCAAGGCTCATTTAAAATGGACTGTGGGAAAGTGGAAAACTGTTCTGTGGTCAGACGAATCAAAATGTGAAGTTCTTTATGGAAATCAGGGACGCCGTGTCATTCGGACTAAAGAGGAGAAGGACGACCCAAGTTGTTATCAGCGCTCAGTTCAGAAGCCTGCATCTCTGATGGTATGGGGTTGCATTAGTGCGTGTGGCATGGGCAGCTTACACATCTGGAAAGACACCATCAATGCTGAAAGGTATATCCAGGTTCTAGAGCAACATATGCTCCCATCCAGACGACGTCTCTTTCAGGGAAGACCTTGCATTTTCCAACATGACAATGCCAAACCACATACTGCATCAATTACAGCATCATGGCTGCGTAGAAGAAGGGTCCGGGTACTGAACTGGCCAGCCTGCAGTCCAGATCTTTCACCCATAGAAAACATTTGGCGCATCATAACACGGAAGATATGACAAAAAAGACCTAAGACAGTTGAGCAACTAGAATCCTACATTAGACAAGAATGGGTTAACATTCCTATCCCTAAACTTGATCAACTTGTCTCCTCAGTCCCCAGATGTTTACAGACTGTTGTAAAGAGAAAGGGGGATGTCTCACAGTGGTAAACATGGCCTTGTCCCAACTTTTTTGAGATGTGTTGTTGTCAAGAAATTTAAAATCACCTAATTTTTCTCTTTAAATGATACATTTTCTCAGTTTAAACATTTGATATGTCATCTATGTTCTATTCTGAATAAAATATGGAATTTTGAAACTTCCACATCATTGCATTCCATTTTTATTTACAATTTGTACTTTGTCCCAACTTTTTTGGAATTGGGGTTGTACACAAACACTACTAATCTGGTCATATTGACATGTGAAGCTGACCTTCTTAACTTCATACTTGATGGCGAGTTTGACACGGCTCAGGCAGGGTCGCTGGTGCTCTGAGCATGGGTTCTGGTCCACATCACCATTCAGAATGGCCTCCACCTCCTCTGTATCCCGGCACAGGTCCAGCACCCCCACCACAAAGTCTTTACATTGCATGGACAGCTTACGGTAATCATTCTGCACAGAAGTGGGGAGAAAGGGAAGAAGACAAGTAGACGTTAGATTTGACTGACTGACATGAGAGTGAAAGAAGGTTAATCTATGACAAAAACCCCACTGAGTGCATTTTGAGTGCATTTATGAGTCAAAATACAGTTTCATTTGTTTCCATTATGACCTTGTTCTTGCTACTTGAATTCAAGCACATTTATGACATACAGTGGTGCTTGAACGTTTGTGAACCCTTTAGAATTTTCTATATTTCTGCATAAATATGACCTAAAACGTCATCAGATTTTCACACAAGTCCTACAAGTAGATAAAGAGAACCCAGTTAAACAAAATTTTCATTTCATTTCATTTTATTTGAAAGGGACCATGTGCAATTAAAAACATAAATGTTGCCATTTGATGCATTGCACCAGAGTTAGCCTTAGGCTAATTTACATCTGCAGTCCCTACTTAATGGCACAGATAAAATCACTCAGCAAGTGTTGACATGAAGAATACAAATAAAAACAATACAGATAAAACATCAAATATCACTCAGCAAGTATTGACATAAAGAGTACAAAAAAAACAACAAAAAAACTTGGTTTCCAACTCTCACGCAATGAGCGTGAGACACACGCATTTGATTGTCTTCACACGCTCACACGCCATACCTCCGATTTCTCATCTCATCTCATTATCTGTAGCCGCTTTATCCTTCTACAGGGTCGCAGGCAAGCTGGAGCCTATCCCAGCTGACTACAGGCGAAAGGCGGGATACACCCTGGACAAGTCGCCAGGTCATCACAAGGCTGACACATAGACACAGACAACCATTCATACTCACATTCACACCTACGGTCAATTTAGAGTCACCAGTTAACCTAACCTGCATGTCTTTGGACTGTGGGGGAAACCGGAGCACCCGGAGGAAACCCACGCGGACACGGGGAGAACATGCAAACTCCGCACAGAAAGGCCCTCGCCAGCCACGGGGCTTGAACCCGGACCTTCTTGCTGTGAGGCAACAGCGCTAACCACTACACCACCGTGCCGCCCCTCCGATTTCTCACGCTAGAAAAAAAATCTAGTTTATCTATCTAATCTAGGCTACCCATTGCGTCACGCCAACCACTTGTGATCGATCAATTACGCCTTACGCACGGCTAAACAGGCAGAGAGGCGTTCCCTTCTGTACACACTCCCCTATGGTAGGCGGCGCATCTAATGATGCTGCACTCGCCGGAAGTTGGATAATTGCCTACCATCAATTTAGAGGAAGAGGAGAGAGAAGAAGGTATCCGAGTTGAAGACGGGTGTCTCAGACAGGTTTGTACATATGCACGCCAATGTGTGGCGTTACTGGTGTAATTATGAACTTGTATAAAGTTTCTTAATCGTTTTAGCCTATAAGTGTTGTGAGAATATTTAATGCCATATCGAGAGCTGTGTACTAGGCATGCTAAATCATTATAGGCCTACTGCCGTGCTACAGCCTCTATCTTCCCCAACAAGCAGCACGGGAGAGCACCTCCTTAGCACACGTTTATTAAGGCACATTTTTAGTTTGTTTACTGTATGTTATCATACTTTATGACTTTATTTGAAGCCATACTGGAAATGTTGTAAAATAAAGCAAGTAAGAGATAATATTACAAATACCCTTAAATGCATAATGAATAGTCAGTGAGGGACAATCTTATTTTTTGCAACAGTTATTAAAAACTTAACATTTAGTTTCAATTCAGAAGGTGTTTAGGCTTAGCTGATGAAATATTTTCAAACATGAACTTGCCTTTAAATCTGAAACACAGGTCTATAGGGCTACAGGAACATTGGCAGTCATCTGTAGTTTTCTAGTGTGGGGGCTTTTAAGCCAAAACTTGGTGCTTTTGTTGGCCACAAGCTGAAGGCCTGGCAAGTCAGGGTGTGTAAGAATGTAGGTATGGCACAGCAGGCCACTCCAAAAATCCACCAGAATGCAGGAACATCTACTAAATCCAAAATCTCAACCCCCCCCCCCCCCCCCCCCCCCATCTCCAGCTGGACGACCCACAAACAAAACACCAGAATGCAGGGGGACAAGTGAATATTAAACTGAATACAAAATTCCCACTTACTGCATGGTGTGCGGAAAAATTTTGCCGTCAACCCCCCCCCAAAAAAAACAAATCTCACTCCAAGAAATTTCGAAAAGTTGGCAGCCCTGAAAAAAAACCAGATAAAATGTCACTCAGCAAGCGAAGACAATATAATAAGGAAGTACCCCTCACAGGTACGCATACACGCTGTATGCATATGTTTGCTTTAAAGTCACCAAGCATGTCACAGTTTTTTAAGTTGTCTGAAATGGTGTTCCATTGTGTGATAGCTTTAACAGAAAAGGCTGCCTGTCCAAATGCTGAGTAGTGAAAGGGTACAGTGCAGCTATGTACAGAAGCTATTCTAGTGGACCTTACAGAGCCACGGTAACAGACAAACTTTTGCAAACAGGTGGGAGCCAAGCCATTTAGGATTTTATAGACTGTACATACGTTTGAAAAAAATCTGAAATTATCAAAAGTTAGGAAATTGTGCCTATGTAGTATGTCACAGTGGTGTTATCTAAGTGTCTTCTTGTCAAATATTTTCAGTGCCTGTTTGTACAGTGATTCTAAGGGCCTGATTGTTGTTTGACTAGCCTGCCCCCAGGAGGTGATACAGTATGAGATGTGTGAGAAAATAAGAGCATGCAGAAATATTTTTGCAGCCTCTGTGGATAGAGAGGATCTGATCTGTCTGAAGTTAGCCAAGTTGTATTTAATAGTTTTTGTCACCTTCTTGATGTATTTTTTGAAACTCAGGTTTCGATCAAGTAGTACACCAAGATATTCAAATCCGCTGACAGTCTCAATCTGTTCACCTTTGATGCAGATGTTTACATCTGAGATGTTTAGGTTAGTTTTGGAGAAGAACATGCCTTTTGTTTTGCTTACATTCAGGGTAAGGCAGGATCGGTCGAGCCACTCAGCAACTCCAACCAGGGCATTGGTTAATTTAGTTGCAGCTTGCTGGGCTGATTTTGTATGTACATATAAGACAGTGTCATCAGCATAGAGCTGCACTTCTACGTCATGACAGTACTGTGGGAGGTCATTAATGTATAAGCTGAAAAGTAGTGGGCCTAACACAGATCCTTGAGGTACACCCATTGTGCTCCTCAGGTAGCTGAAGCGTGCATCTTTAATTTTCACACACTGCCTTCTATCAGATAGGTATGATGATATCCATGCAAGTGTGTTGGAGGAAAGGTTGAAGTTGGAGAGTTTAGACATGAGGACATTATGATTAACTGTGTCGAAGGCTTTACTTAAGTCTAAGAACACAGCTCCAACAACTCCACCTTTGTCCAAACCTTGTCTGATTTGCTCTGTTAAATGGAGGATGGCTGTTTCTGTAGAGTGATATTTTCTGAATCCAAATTGAGCTGAGTCTAGACCTGGGTTACAGCTGTTTATGTGGTCTATAAGTTGATTTATGACTACTTTCTCTGCAATTTTAGAGATTACTGGTAAGATGCTTATGGGTCTGTAGTTACTAACTATATGGCGATCACCAGATTTGTAAATTGGAGTTACAATGGCCTGTTTCCAGTGTGAAGGAAAAAAAAAACTGTGAGTGTTTGAGAGATTTACCAAATGAGTAATAGAGGGGATTAGAGTGGTTGAGTGTTTTTTGATAAACACTGTGTCCTGATGGAAAGCATCTTTGTTTTTTGAATTTTTTAGGGAGCAAATCACTTTCTTTACTTCCTCTTCAGTGACTGTGGCTAGGTGGAAACCCTGTCCCACAGCATTCAGGTCTGTGAATTGTTCCCTAGGTTTAAAATTATTTCCTAGTTCCTGAACAGAGTCTATAAAAAAATAATTAAAAATGGAGGCAATTTTTGCATTGTTGTCTATCATCTGGCCCTGAACTGTGAGCTGGATATCCTCAATGTGGTGTTGAGCTTTCCCTAATAAACTGCTGATGCTTTTCCAAATTTCGCTGCTGTTGCCTTTAGCATCATTCATAAGTTGGAGAAAGAAGTGCGACTTGGCTAATCTTAGTTCATTTATGACTTTGTTCCTTAGGCCTTTGTAAACCAAAATATCTGTGTCTCTTTTGGTTTTAATGGCCTTTTTTTTAAGGCAGTGTCTCTACTCTTCATCAGTTGCCAGAGATTTTCATTAAACCAAGGCAAGTTAACCTTGTTTTTATTTTTTCTCTTGATTTTAACAGTGTGTTTATCTCTGACAGTGTTGATTTTAGATGTAAATAATTGACAGCTATGTTCCAGATTTTCAGAGGATAGAATGTCACCCCAGTCCAAGTTATTTATCTCATTATCAAATGTTTCCTGTGTACTTTTAAGTATACAGTTAACAATTGTTTGGCGTGAAGCTAAAGTATAGCTCTTAAATCTTTTTTTAGTTAGTTTCCTGCCACCAGGGTTAGATTGTGGTCAGACAAGCCAGTGATCAGATTATAAGTTTTAGTTATCCTTTCAGGTTTGTTAGAGAAAAAAAGATCAAGTTGTGTACTTGAACATTTTGTGATTCTGGTAGGGCCTTTTATCAGCTGTTCTAAATGGTATTTGTCTGTAATAACTTTTAGCTTTCTCCTCTTAGACTTATCCTCCCAATTAAGATTAAAATCACCCATGATAATAATTTCTTTGTTATTATCACATTCTTTAAGAATATCATTAATTTCATCATAAAATGTGTCATTGGCAGTCGGGGGTCTATAAAAGCCTATAATGGTGAATGACATTTGCTGAGACAAAACAACTTTTAGTGCAACATACTCAATAGAGATTTCCGGCTTGAAATATATGCGTTCACATTTGATAGTATCTGTCACATACGCAAGTACCCCACCCCCTTTTCCCACAGTCCTGTCTCGTCTGAAGCATTGGAACCCACTCATTGTAAATACATTAGTGGGAGTAGAGTGTTGAAGCCATGTTTCAGATATGCACAAATGCCGCTTTTCCACTACAAACGCGGCTGAGTCGGGCTGAGCCGTGCCGTGCTGAGTTGGGCTGAGTCGAGCTGAGTGGGGCTGTTGGAGTTGCATTTCAACTACAACCGCGCTGAACCGTGCTGGCTGGAAGTGGGTGGACACATTGGGTGGAGTTAGCGAAAGTGGGTGGACGTCACGTGATGTCATTAGGCGGCGCAAACAGTGACATCAATGACCTTTTAAGCGGTAGTCTCACGACCCGGATAGTAAACAATAAACATGGAGGACATGGAGTCGTTAGTGTTGCTGGTCTTGGTGCTGTGGCTTGTTGTCACCGACAACGCCAACAGATACTGGCAAGAGCGTATAGATGAGGCGAGGCGCATAAGGCTTCAGAAATTCTCGTAATTCGTAATTCTTCTTCTTCCGGGTTTGCGGTGTTTACAGATCCCAGCATGCTCGCGGGGCGTGTGTGGGCATGTGAGGACACTCCTCCTCACCAATCAGTGCACAGGGGAGTGTCTGCTCATGCCCCCAGCCTCACTCAGCTCGGTTTGGCTCGCTTCAGCCCTACTCCAAAACCGTGCGAGTTTTGGGTGCTAAGCAGGGCTGAAGCGAGCTGAGTCGTGCTGTTCTGAGGTAGTCGAAACGCGAGCCGTGTCGGGCTGAAGTGAGCTGAAGCGAGCTGAAGTGAGCTGAAAAAGGGTAGTGGAAAAGGGCCAAAAAAATCCAAGTTTGAGTTCGCAAGTACATGGGTCAACTGTTCAGTTATTGAGGCGATACTTCTGATGTTTAAATGGCCACCAAGAAGACCTCTCGGTTTCCGCTTCGGGTCCCAAACAACCTTTGCATGATTGACAGTTTGGAATGTTTTAAAAGAGACTTGTTTTTTTAACAGCAGGATTAATTCACCTTACAGCATTTAGAGTAGATTGTTTAGTCTGATGTTCCTCCGTCAACGCTGCCAATGTGCTGGCTAAGGCTACATCCACACGACAACGGCAACGAGACGTTATTAAAAAAAATATCGCGTCCACATGGGCAACGGATCAGTAAAATATCAGGTACATATGGCAACGCAACGCTTGCTGAAAACGATGCAATACACATGCCACACCTCTAGGGGCGCTGTAAGACGGTCCCATCGGAGACACCAGAACAATAGAAGAAGTAAACGCATGCGCATAAACCCCTTCTTCTACCCGATGTGAAGCACTGTCAGGAACAAACATACAACAAGAAGATGGCTGCGACTACGCAAGGAAATAGTGCCTTCTGTGTGTACAAATTAGTTTTATTAGTGTGCATAGTTTTATATAACTTAATTTTCTTATTGTGTGTGAACATTTTGAAAAGCATTTTTATATAATTTATATAACTTTTTATATTGTGTGAACATTTTGAAAAGCAGTCTTATCCAATAAAAAAAAGAAATTCAAGAAATGGTTCAGTTACAGTACTTGTTTATTTAAAAGAAAAGCTGTATACAAAAGTGAATGCAATGCAGTGGTTCATACAAAACAGCGAGAGTGCTGCTTGTTCTAGTCATGTGGTTGTGACGTCATCGTAAACAAATCCGTTCTACTCATCCAGACGACTTCGCAACAGCGCCGTTGCCAGATTTTTCCACTCTGGAACCCGTTCTCAAAAGATTTCGTTTTGGGGCACCCAAAACGCCGGTGCCATGTGGACGCCAGGCCGAAACGATAAACAATTTTATCAGATTCACCTGAATCCGTTACCGTGTGGACAGGGCCTAAATCAAAGGCCAGGACATCTATTCCAATTAGCGGGAGGCCAGGTACAGGTATTCCACAGAAGCTCACCACCTCCTCCGGCGCTGTCACCGCTGTTGTTGAGGGGAGCTTGGCACCGATGATTTGTGATGCGTTCCGAGTGACTACTGGTCCTGGGTTAAGTTGTACATCTCCGGACAGCAGCAGCAAAAGGAGCAGCAAGCCCATGCTCATTTTGGTCATCATACCATCGCCCGGGCTGCGATACTCCTGACTCTGATGTGATTTGATCTTTAGCATTAGACCCTTTTTTTCGATTTAAATTCAATTCCAGCTCCTGATTAAAACAATAACAGCAGCAGCAGCGCGGTGATGATGTGACTGTGAGCTGCTAACTCGGCTAATAAACACCCAGCTCAAATGAGACAAAAATATTATACTGGGTCATTTATTTATTGAGGAAAATGATCCAATATTACATATCTGTGAGTGGCAAAAGTGTGTGAACCTCTAGGATTAGCAGTTAATTTGAAGGTGAAATTAGAGTCAGGTGTTTTCAATCAATGGGATAACAATCAGGTGTGAGTGGGCACCCTGTTTTATTTAAAGAACAGGGATCTATCAAAGTCTGATCTTCACAACACATGTTTGTGGAAGTGTATCATAGCAGGAACAAAGGAGATTTCTGAGAACCTCAGAAAAAGCGTTGTTGATGCTCATCAGGCTGGAAAAGGTTACAAAACTATCTCTAAAGAGTTTGGACTCCACCAATCCACAGTCAGACAGACTGTGTACAAATGAAGGAAATTCAAGTCCATTGTTACCCTCCCCAGGAGTGGTCGACCAACAAAGATCACCCCAAGAGCAAGGCGTGTAGTAGTCGGCGAGGTCACAAAGGACCCCAGGGTAACCTCTAAGCAACTGAAGGCCTCTCTCACATTGGCTAATGTTAATGTTCATGAGTCCACCATCAGGAGAACACTGAACAACAATGGTGTGCATGGCAGGGTTGGAAGGAGAAAGCCACTGCTCTCCAAAAAGAACATTGCTGCTCGTCTGCAGTTTGCTAATGATCACATGAACAAGCCAGAAGGCTATTGGAAAAATGTTTTGTGGACGGATGAGACCAAAATAGAACTTTTTGGTTTAAATGAGAAGCGTTATGTTTGGAGAAAGGAGAACACTGCATTCCAGCATAAGAACCTTATCCCATCTGTGAAACATGGTGTTGGTAGTATCATGGTTTGGGCCTGTTTTGCTGCATCTGGGCCAGGACGGCTTGCCATCATTGATGGAACAATGAATTCTGAATTATATCAGTGAATTCTAAAGGAAAATGTCAGGACATATGTCCATGAACTGAATCTCAAGAGAAGGTGGGTCATGCAGCAAGACAATGACCCTAAGAACACGAGTTTTTTTTTTTTTTTTTTGGGGGGGGGGGCTTTTTTCACCTTTATTGGATAGGACACTGTAGAGACAGGAAATGAGCGGGAGAGAGAGACAGGGAGGGATCGGGAAATGACTTCAGGTCGGAATCGAACCCCGGATTTATGGTATGGCACCTTATCCACCTGAGCCATGATGCGCCTAGCACACAAGTTTTAAGGAAGAATAAAGTTAATGTTTTGGAACGGCCAAGTCAAAGTCCTGACCTTAATCCAATCGAAATGTTGTGGAAGGACCTGAAGCGAGCAGTTCATGTAAGGAAACCCACCAACATCCCAGAGATGAAGCTGTTCTGTATGGAGGAATGGGCTAAAATTCCTCCAAGCCGGTGTGCAGGACTGATCAACAGTTACCGGAAACGTTTAGTTGCAGTTATTGCTGCACAAGGGGATCACACCAGATACTGAAAGCAAAGGTTCACATACTTTTGCCACTCACAGATGTGTAATATTGGATCATTTTCCTCAATAAATAAATGACCAAGTATAATATTTTGTCTCATTCGTTTAAATGGGTTCTCTTTATCTACTTTTAGGACTTGTGTGAAAATCTGATGATGTTTTAGGTCATATTTATGCAGAAATATAGAACATTCTAAAGGGTTCACAAACTTTCAAGCACCACTGTACAGGAAAGATGCACTGTTTATAATCCATCTCTTTGGTAGTGTGGAGAGACTAACCAAGCTGTGGCATGTTTATCAATAACATACTGCTTCATTCTGGGGCGTATGGCAGCACTGAGTTGAACGAAAGGTGAAAAACTTTCCTGAGTGTCTCATTACACAAGCTCACCCATCTCATTACAGTTCTCTGCACATTCTTCTTCTTCTTTTTTAATAAAGTATCCCATAATAGGCTTCTACAGTCATTACATTTCTCTCATTTGTACATACCAAAGATACATACCAAAGGTTATAATGACTGACGACCAGCACTGTATATTAATTCATTTAGTCAGAGTGAGAGTGTGTGTGTGTGTGTGTGAGTATGTCTGTCTGACTGCTGACAGTTTATCCTTGCCTTGGAATGGACTTCTCTACAGAAACCAAATCTGAGGAGTCTGGGAGGAGTATTATGAACTCTGCCTGTATAAATTGAGTAGTTATAATATGAAAATAAATATGCATATAAACTGAAATAATAATATTTTTATTGCTACACAAGTAATTGAATCAAAGATATATGCATTTATAATAATGGAGATTTAATGGCTTCAATTTTATTCCTTAGTGAACATGAGCTGTAAATCATTTAAACACACATCACACACCTGGGGAAAAAAACAAAACAAATATATATATATATATATATATATATATATATATATATATATATATATATATATATATATATTACCATGAACAGTGATTAGTGAAAGACCCTTTTTCATATTTAGCTTGCCTGCATTTCATTAAGCCATCTGGGATTTTCATTGTGATTGGTTCCTTTCGGCATCTTAGTACAGTAATGCATTACAATACTACCGTAAATTCACAGTCACCCAACACAACTCATTAACCATTCATCTGGAGTGTGTGAGGAATACACTCTGGATGTGGGGAAGCCATGGCTTAATGGTTAGAGAAGCAGCTTTGGGACCAAAAGGTCACTAGTTTGAGTCCCTGGACCAGAAGGAATGGCTCAAGTGCTCTTGAGCAAGGCACCTAACCCCCAACTGCTGGGAAACCCACACAAACATGGAGAGAACATGCAAAATGACACACAGATAATAACCCAAGCTCAGGAATAAACCAGTCACCTTGGAGCTGTGAGGTGGAAATGCTAACTGCTCCAACAGTATGCCATCTCTCAACCAACTGCTTAAGTATCCAAAACAACATTTGGATAGGACGTGTTCTAAAATCACCAATCACCAAATGAGGAAAAAAAGGAGCAGCATTTGATGAAAAGCTATTAAACTCCAACTATTAAACATGGGCTTATGTGGCAACTATTATGCTTTGTAGTTATATGGCAGCCAGTGGCACAGGACACACTGCACTGGGAGATGTTAGTATGGATTCCAGTAAATATCAGCAACTCCTGGAAGCAAATGTGAGACAGTAAATCAAGAAACTGAAGCTTAAAAAAGACTGACATCTTCAACAGGACAATGATCCAAATCATACCTCAATATCCACCATGAAACTACTTCAAGAAATGCAAGCTGAAGCTTTTGGAATGGCCTTCGCAGTCCCTTGACATAAACATTACTGAAAATCTGTGTGTAGCTCTTAAACATGCTGTGTGTATAAGACATGATCATGTCATCAATATTTTCACATCGCTTAGACTTAACACTATAAGATAAAATGCAGTGGTGTTAGCCCAGAACATCTCGCTACTACATGAGTCATCGGCAATTGGCCATAACAGATTACTCACACATTATTAGCTTACAATTAATTAATGTAAATTCATTCTCTGTGCCTTTACTGTGAAATGGGTGCAGTCAAATTACACCAATTACATTTGGGAAAACCAGCAATCATTGCAAATATGTAGCACTTCGTTGTTGGCCTATAAAATACTATAAGTGTAATAAAATTTATCTGGGTGATATCTTAATTATACTCTTCAATAAGGTGGCAATGACACAGCTTACAGATGACTGTTAGGAAAGAGTCTTCTATTTGCTGCTCAAATGTAGCTGTTTCCAAACACCTCAAATTTCCTCAGAGTTCCACTCACGCTAATGTGATTTCGTAAGTCAAT
Source organism: Neoarius graeffei (assembly GCF_027579695.1). Taxonomy (NCBI): domain Eukaryota; kingdom Metazoa; phylum Chordata; class Actinopteri; order Siluriformes; family Ariidae; genus Neoarius; species Neoarius graeffei. Next base: position 88,047,571 of record NC_083570.1, on the reverse strand, counting down.
TTTGCATTCCCATCAAATAATTTAGATGCTTTTTGATCATGTAAGTGATGATTCCAATTCACTTCTAAGCCAGAATCATCTCCTTCTAATCTTCTATTTCTTATTATGACTGTCGTGAATGTGATGAAAAGTTGAGGATCTTTTTCATCATACGTACATTTAAAAGTGTAGCCAACCATTTGCAACAGAAATTGAATTTGCTTCAGGAAAAACCTCATCTCATTATCTGTAGCCACTTTATCCTGTTCTACAGGGTCACAGGCAAGCTGGAGCCTATCCCAGCTGACTACGGGCAAAAGGCAGGGTACACCCTGGACAAGTCGCCAGGTCATCACAGGGCTGACACATAGACAACCATTCACACCTACAGTCAATTTAGAGTCACCAGTTAACCTAACCTGGATGTCTTTGGACTGTGGGGGAAACCGGAGCACCCGGAGGAAACCCACACGGACAACATGCAAACTCCACACAGAAAGGCCCTCGCCGGCCACGGGGCTCGAACCCAGACCTTCTTGCTGTGAGGTGACAGCGCTAACCACTACGCCACTGTGCTGCCCTTTCAGGAAAAAATATTTTATCTCATCTCATTATCTGTAGCCGCTTTATCCTGTTCTACAGGGTCACAGGCAAGCTGGAGCCTATCCCAGCTGACTACGGGCAAAACGCAGGGTACACCCTGGACAAGTCACCAGGTCATCACAGGGCTGACACATAGACACAGACAACCATTCACACCTACAGTCAATTTAGAGTCACCAGTTAACCTAAATGTCTTTGGACTGTGGGGGAAACCAGAGCACCCGGAGGAAACCCATGTGGACAACATGCAAACTCCACACAGAAAGGCCCTCGCCGGCCACGGGGCTCGAACCCAGACCTTCTTGTTGTGAGGTGACAGCGCTAACCACTACGCCACCATGCTGCCCTTTCAGGAAAAAATATTTTATATTTTCTAAATCTCATGGAAGGTTGCGTTGTAGAGAGAAAACAATTAAACAGGATGAGACTGCACAGAGATTGTCCCTGCAGCTCTCCCAGTCAAACTAGCAATAATTTCCACAAAACAACAACTAGATTTCCTTACAGAAAAAACACATTAATTTCCCATGTATTTCACATGTGATCACATGTGTGGAATACATGGTATCAGATTTTGTAACGTGTTACCATGTAGAGCACATGTGGAAAACATGTTACCACATGTGTAAAACATTCCCACATGTGATTCACATAAAATTGGGCCAAAACCACGTTTCCCATGTGCAAATAACATGTTTCCCATGTGCAAAACACATTTTCCACATATTTCACATGTGAGAAATCACATGTGAAGTTCATGTGGTTTTTCTGTAAGGGTTTGATGGAAAAACAGATGTTTCAAGAGCAAGCTTTGAGGAAAATATTAATATTACATTACAACCCCAATTCCAAAAAAGTTGGGACAAAGTACAAATTGTAAATAAAAACAGAATGCAATGATGTGGAAGTTTCAAAATTCCATATTTTATTCAGAATAGAACATAGATGACATATCAAATGTTTAAACTGAGAAAATGTATCATTTAAAGATAAAAATTAGGTGATTTTATATTTCATGACAACAACACATCTCAAAAAAGTTGGGACAAGGCCATGTTTACCACTGTGAGACATCCCCTTTTCTCTTTACAACAGTCTGTAAACGTCTGGGGACTGAGGAGACAAGTTGCTCAAGTTTAGGGATAGGAATGTTAACCCAATGTTAAGCCAAGGTCTTCCCTGAAAGAGACGTCGTCTGGATGGGAGCATATGTTGCTCTCGAACCTGGATATACCTTTCAGCATTGATGGTGTCTTTCCAGATGTGTAAGCTGCCCATGCCACACGCACTAATGCAACCCCATACCATCAGAGATGCAGGCTTCTGAACTGAGCGCTGATAACAACTTGGGTTGTCCTTCTCCTCTTTAGTCCGAATTACATGGCGTCCCTGATTTCCATAAAGAACTTCAAATTTTGATTCGTCTGACCACAGAACAGTTTTCCACTTTGCCACAGTCCATTTTAAATGAGCCTTGGCCCAGAGAAAACGTCTGCGCTTCTTGGTCATGCTTAGATACGGCTTCTTCTTTGAACTATAGAGTTTTAGCTGGCAACGGCGGATGGCACGGTGAATTGTGTTCACAGATAATGTTCTCTGGAAATATTCCTGAGCCCATTTTGTGATTTCCAATACAGAAGCATGCCTGTATGTGATGCAGTGCCATCTAAGGGCCTGAAGATCACGGGCACCCAGTATGGTTTTCCAGCCTTGACCCTTACGCACAGAGATTCTTCCAGATTCTCTGAATCTTTTGATGATATTATGCACTGTAGATGATAATATGTTCAAACTCTTTGCAATTTTACACTTTCGAACTCCTTTCTGATATTGCTCCACTATTTGTCGGCGCAGAATTAGGGGGATTGGTGATCCTCTTCTCATCTTTACTTCTGAGAGCCGCTGCCACTCCAAGATGCTCTTTTTATACCCAGTCATGTTAATGACCTATTGCCAATTGACCTAATGAGTTGCACTTTGGTCCTCCAGCTGTTCCTTTTTTGGACCTTTAACTTTTCCAGCCTCTTATTGCCCCTGTCCCAACTTTTTTGAGATGTGTTGCTGTCATGAAATTTCAAATGAGCCAATATTTGGCATGAAATTTCAAAATGTCTCACTTTCGACATTTGATATGTTGTCTATGTTCTATTGTGAATACAATATCAGTTTTTGAGATTTGTAAATTTTTGTATTCCGTTTTTATTTACAATTTGTACTTTGTCCCAACTTTTTTGGAATTGGGGTTGTACATGCCATTTAGCAGATGTTGTTATCCACAGCGATGTACAACAAGTGCAGAAGTCAGGTACACGAAGTGCTGAACTTTAAGACAAGAAATTTCTAGTGCCAACTGAACAAGTGACAGAATAATACTTAGTGTAATATTCTGCTGAAGTAACAACAGTCAGCAAACAGCCAAGGAAACAAACCAACCATACAAATTAGCTGACAAAGTACAACTAAAATAGAGAAAAGATTAAACTCCAACGGCTCACACTAAGTCATCATGACCAGGCTAGACAGTATAAACCCTGGGTTGGTCTAGACCGATACGCAGTTATACAGTGGTCAAGGAAGAAGGGGAGAGGTGCAGCCTGAAAAGGTGAGTCTTCAGTCTGCCCTTGAAGGTGGTCAGGGAGTCAGCAGTTCTGACCTCAATGGGAAGGTCATTCCACCAACGGGGATCCAGAACAGACAGCAGTCTTGAGCGGGCTGGGCAGGAGTGGAAAGGAGGAGGGGCCAGACGACCGGTAGTAGTGGAGCGTATAGGATCTGGCTGGCATGTAGGATCGTGTCAGACTCTGGAGGTATGCTGGCCCTAACCCTTTGACAGCCTGGTAAGCTAGCACCAATGTCTTAAATTTGATGCAAGCTGCGATACAGTAGGTAGCCAGTGCAGGGTGGCAAGCAGAGGGGTAACGTAGGAGGAACGAGGGAGGTTGTAAACTAGGTGGGCTACAGCATTCTGGATGAGCTGCAGGGATCTGATGGCAGATGCCGGAACATCAGCAAGGAGATAGTTGCAGTAGTCCAAGCAGGAGAGGATCAGTGCTTGGACCAGGAGCTAAGTAGAGTAGGTAGTGAGGAAAGAGCGGATCCTTCGGATGGACTACACCTGGCCAAAAAAACAAAAAACATAGAAATACCACAAAGTACATGGATACTACAAAAGTTTTAGTAAGTACAGACTTACCAAAACAGCATTTTTGTTCCTTTTTACCAGAAGTCAATTATAGTAGCATTCTATTGAACCTGGTTCCAGGTCTGTACTGTTTAAAAAATTAAAACTGTTACTTTATGATAGAACATAAAAACATGCTTTGCCTCCTTTTTATCTGCTCATCCTCTTGGCTTACTTTTCCCCTCTCTGGCCTTCTGACTAGCCTTTGAACTAAATCTCCTTTTCTATGTGCATACTGCTGTCTCCATTATGCTGTGAGCCCTGAGGAGAAATATTCTTCAGCAATGTGAGGATGTAGATGAGCAACTTGTAAACGGACATGGAGAGGATATCCAGTCACTCAGAAGCCAAACACATCTAAACCTACATTCTTCGCTCTGTAGCAGACTGTGCTTGGCACAGATAAAGGCATTGGGACTCCACTTGATGAGCACACCAGCATATTCCCTGTCAGGAATTCTTTATAGCAGCTGTAGATGAGCTTCAAGAGGTGTGTACAGGGATGAGACATATTTCCGGTGGTATAAAATACTTATTTTTTTGTTTTATTCAAACTATTCCAACTTTGTATTGAAATTTTTATGTCACTGAGTGCATGGCAGAGTACTACTATATCAGTAAACTCAGAAGTGGCACAGCACTGTCAGGGCAAACCTGAATGCAACCAAGCTGGGTTATTATTTTACCCCTACATGGTCTGTTTATCTCAAGTAACGTCAGTAAGGAGGCTGTGGGTGACAGCCACCATGCTTGAAATAAGCCCTGCCATTGCCACCCCAATTGCCTTGCAACTCTGACGTCAAATCATATACAGAGGAGTCCAGACATCTGAAAACATATTGAAAATATAGATTTTTTTTTTAATTATTTAAAACATTTAGAAAATTTGAACATTTTAAAACAAAAGAATGGCAATGTCTTCATAATGTTAATCCTAGGTGGCACGGCGGTGTAGTGGTAAGCACTGTCGCCTCATAGCAAGAAGGTTCTGGGTTCGAGCCCAGTGGCCGACAGGGGCCTTTCTGTGTGGAGTTTGCATGTTCTCCCTGTGTCTGTGTGGGTTTCCTCCGGGTGCTCCAGTTTCCCCCACAGTCTAAAGACATGCAGGTTAGGCTAATTGGTGGCTCTAAATTGACCGTAGGTGTGAATGGTTGTTTGTCTCTATGTCTCAGCCCTGCGATGATCTGGTGACTTGTCCAGGGTGTACCCCACCTCTTGCCCATAGTCAGCTGGGATAGGCTCCAGTTTGCCCGTGACCCTGCACAGGATAAGCGGTTACAGATAATGGATGGATGTTAATCTTGTTCACAATTCAGTTAGACATGAATCATACCACAACTCAATTTACAGCATCATTGTCATGTTGTAGGTATTGTTCAAAATATTAACTTCTTCTCACATGTCAACTGTAGTTGACTGTTGACTGTAGATTTGTTAGCAAGCTCAGGAGAGCTACCCAGGGTGGACATCGAGGACATAAAGCAGTTCCCACTCAACCATTCACACCTATGGGCAATTTAGAGTAGCCAGTTAACCTCACTGCATGTCTTTGGACAGCAGGGGAAACTGGAGCACCCAGATGAAACCCACACAGGCACAAGGAGAACACAGAAAAGCCCCAGCCAGATTTAAGCTCCTGGAGGGAGCTCTTGTGGGGTGGGGTGGGGGTTCTGTCACACCTGCACGCCTTGGCACACGCAGCAGATAGACTCTCAGGTGTGCTCCGGACAGTGCTTGCCATTAACAACTCACACCTGCCAGGGATTAAGGCACAATCAGAACACCTATATAAGGACTTGGAAAACACTAGCAGTTCGTGAAGTATTGAGTTGCATTGCTGACACATTACCAAGCCTCATTTCCTTGATTGTTCTCCTAGTTTCCTGATCCCCAATTTCCTGTTTCCTCATTGTTGAGTCTGGCTTTGCCTGTGATAATCTATTTGTGCTTTGCTCGACCTACTGCCCATTTTACTGTTTCCGATTTTGCCTGCCATTCTGGATTGTTTGCTTGTTTTCACTTTTATAAATAAACAACACCTTCTGCACTTACATCCATCTCCCTAACATCCCTGACACTTAATAATTAGTGATGCCATTATTTTATAGACCAAAGAGACAACAGTTTTGTTTTCTATTCACTCAAAAGACTGAGGTTTGTGAATTTGCAGGTCAAAGTTATTTACAACCATCTCATCTCATCTCATTATCTCTAGCTGCTTTATCCTTCTACAGGGTCGCAGGCAAGCTGGAGCCTATCCCAGCTGACTACGGGCGAAAGGCGGGGTACACCCTGGACAAGTCACCAGGTCATCACAGGGCTGACACATAGACACAGACAGCCAAGTTTACATTAGACCGTATCTGTCTCATTTTCTTCGCGGATGCACTGTCCGTTTACATTAAACCACCTGGAAATGCCGGGAAACGGGAATCCGCCAGGGTCCACGTATTCAATCTAGATCGTGTCTGGTCCGGTGCTGTGTAAACATTGAGAATACGCGGATACGCTGTGCTGAGCTCTAGCTGGCGTCGTCATTGGACAACGTCACTGTGACATCCACCTTCCTGATTCGCTGGCGTTGGTCATGTGACGTGACTGCTGAAAAACGGCGCGGACTTCCGCCTTGTATCACCTTTCATTAAAGAGTATAAAAGTATGAAAATACTGCCCATTGTGTAGTTATGATTGTCTTTAGGCTTGCCATCCTTCCACTTGCAAGTGGTAAGTGATATGCACTGGGATCACACACACAGCAGCTCAGTCCCGAGTCGTGGCTCGTGCGCTATACTCGCGTGCTCTGTGAGCTGCACAGGGCCGGAGTGCGCACCCTCCAGAGGGCACTCGCTGTTCAGGGCGGAGTGATTTGGAGCGCAGGATGCCTGCGGAGCCGAGCATATCCGTGTATTGGTGTTGCTGTGTGCACGCGAATCGTGTATTGGTGTTGCTGTGTGCACACTAATCGTTTTAAAAATGTTAATCTGATGATCCGCTGATACGGTCTAATGTAAACCCCACCATAGACACAGACAACCATTCACACTCACATCTACGGTCAATTTAGAGTCACCAGTTAACCTAACCTGCATGTCTTTGGACTGTGGGGGAAACCAGAGCACACCCACGAGGACACGGGGAGAACATGCAAACTCCACACAGAAAGGCCCTCGCCGGCCCCGGGGCTCAAACCCAGGACCTTCTTGCTGTGAGGTGACAGCGCTAACCACTACACCACCGTGCCGCCCTATTTACAACCACGATTCCAAAAAAGTTGGGACAAAATACAAATTGTAAATTGTTAGGACTAGGACTGTTTTGGCCTCTAGAGGCCGCTGTTATTTCCTTTTCATGTCGTGTTTATTTTGGCCTCTAGAGGCCGCCACTGTTCCTGTGTTTTGTGTTTGTGTTAATTGCCTAATTATCTTCACCTGTGTCCTTAATTAGTTTGTCTATTTATACCCCTGAGTTCAGTCCTCTTGTCACGGAGTCTTTGTGCTGTTATGTTTATCTCCAGTTTCCTTTGTACTGTGTTTTTTGATCTTCTTAGCTTTTGAATTTTTGCACTTTGCTTTTCTTTTGGATTTTACTCTTTGGTTTTTTTTTTGTCTTTTGTTTTGCCCTGTATATAGTGTATATAGTTTAAATAAACCTTTTGATTCTTTTTCTACTTCCGCCTCACGCCTCTGCATTTGAGTCATCCCCCTGGTGGCCTAGTGGGGGTTTGCTGGATTATCACACCAACGAACCAGGTTCGAATCCCAGCAAAACCCTAACAGTAAATAAAAACGGAATGCAATAATTTACAAATCTCAAAAACTGATATTGTATTCACAATAGAACATAGACAACATATCAAATGTCGAAAGTGAGACATTTTGAAATTTCATGCAAAATATTGGCTCATTTGAAATTTTATGACAACAACACATCTCAAAAAAGTTGGGACAGGGGCAATAAGAGGCTGAAAAAGTTAAAGGTACAAAAAAGGAACAGCTGGAGGACCAAATTGCAACTCATTAAGTCAATTGGCAATAGGTCATTAACATGACTGGGTATAAAAAGAGCATCTTGGAGTGGCAGCGGCTCTCAGAAGTAAAGATGGGAAGAGGATCACCAATCCCCCTAATTCTGCGCCGACAAATAGTGGAGCAATATCAGAAAGGAGTTCGACAGTGAAAAATTGCAAAGAGTTTGAACATATCATCATCTACAGTGCATCATATCATCAAAAGATTCAGAGAATCTGGAAGAATCTTTGTGCGTAAGGGTCAAGGCCGGAAAACCATACTGGGTGCCCATGATCTTCGGGCCCTTAGACGGCACTGCATCACATACAGGCATGCTTCTGTATTGGAAATCACAAAATGGGCTCAGGAATATTTCCAGGGAACATTATCTGTGAACACAATTCACCGTGCCATCCGCCGCTGCCAGCTAAAACTCTATAGTTCAAAGAAGAAGCCGTATCTAAACATGATCCAGAAGCGCAGACGTCTTCTCTGGGCCAAGGCTCATTTAAAATGGACTGTGGCAAAGTGGAAAACTGTTCTGTGGTCAGACGAATCAAAATTTGAAGTTCTTTATGGAAATCAGGGACGCCGTGTCATTCGGACTAAAGAGGAGAAGGACGACCCAAGTTGTTATCAGTGCTCAGTTCAGAAGCCTGCATCTCTGATGGTATGGGGTTGCATTAGTGCGTGTGGCATGGGCAGCTAACACATCTGGAAAGACACCATCAATGCTGAAAGGTATATCCAGGTTCTAGAGCAACGTATGCTCCCATCCAGACGATGTCTCTTTCAGGGAAGACCTTGCATTTTCCAACATGACAATGCCAAACCACATACTGCATCAATTACAGCATCATGGCTGCGTAGAAGAAGGGTCTGGGTACTGAACTGGCCAGCCTGCAGTCCAGATCTTTCACCCATAGAAAACATTTGGCGCATCATAAAACGGAAGATACGACAAAAAAGACCTAAGACAGTTGAGCAACTAGGATCCTACATTAGACAAGAATGGGTTAACATTCCTATCCCTAAACTTGAGCAACTTGTCTCCTCAGTCCCCAGACGTTTACAGACTGTTGTAAAGAGAAAAGGGGATGTCTCACAGTGGTAAACATGGCCTTGTCCCAACTTTTTTGAGATGTGGTGTTGTCATGAAATTTAAAATCACCTAATTTTTATCTTTAAATGATACATTTTCTCAGTTTAAACATTTGATATGTCATCTATGTTCTATTCTGAATAAAATATGGAATTTTGAAACTTCCACATCATTGCATTCCATTTTTATTTACAATTTGTACTTTGTCCCAACTTTTTTGGAATCGGGGTTGTAGATAAAATCAGGAGTAAGTGAATGTTTATGCAAAAATGATTGTCTTTCATACCCTGTGTCCGCTTCCTCTCAGTGAATAGGCATTAAAACAAACAAACAAACAAACAAACAAAACATAAAACCATCCAATTTCATGAATGCCCTGCATTGCAATAGGAAAGGATAACAATCAAAGTCTACATCTAAACAATATTAAATATTGTAAATATGCATATAAAAAAGAGAAAACTATAACCACAACAAAAGCCCTCCATGTTATGAAAGACAAATGACATACATGAATATTACATGCATAACCTTTAAGCATGTGGTTAATACACTCTAAATAATGATCACCATTCTGGTCATGGCTATGCACCGCTGATCCCTAAAAAAAGGGAAATCTCCATAAATATAGCAACACATAAGAAATTCAACGGCATGCCAAGTAAGAAACAAATAATAATGCCCTCTATATAAGTGCAGTGAATATAAATCTCATCCAGTGGTGAATTTCATGTGATAAAGCAGCATTATCACTGAACGCAAGCTGGCCTAGTGGTTAGTGTGTCTGCCTTTTGACTGGGAGATTGCGAGTTCTACTCGCAGTCGGGCCATACCAAAGACCATCATAAAAATGGTACCTACTACCATCTGGCAATGCAGCTGCGAGTGGGGAAGTCAAACTCTTGCGGTTACCAGAGGACCAGCCCCCCACTGTAACCCTGTATAGGTGAGAGGCTGAGAGAAATGGAGATCGGTGCCGCATCCATAAGCCTTAAAGTGCATATCACGGGTAAATTCAGGAGCAAGATCAATGTAATTCTCCTATTTTATATTAAACTTTGGTCAAATATCTGTCACATTTTGCATTTTGTGCAATTTTTTTACCTTGCGCAATACCAGAAAAATTCAGTTGAAATCAAGCCATTTGAGGTGAATTGGTCCACCTCTGAAAAAACTTGGCGTTTGGATTTCCCGGGAAACATTGATTTTCGTGACGTCACGTGCGGGACGCCTCCCTCTGAATCCTACGTCAGCGCTGGTTTGTTTATGAGGAAACAACCTGGTGGTTTTCTGCAAATTTCTTCAACGTTATCACATAATTATTAAAATGGTTAACAGATGTATCGTAGGAGGGTGTAGCAACATTACATTCTTCATCCAAAGGTGAAGTAACATTGCGCTCAGGTGACAATTCCATATTTCAATGCAAAATCGCTAGCTGCTAAACTTGGTCTACACAGGCTGTGCACTGAAACCGTGCAAGCTCTCACAGCCTGCTGGCGCTTCCGCAGATGACGTCACGAATCTGTCTCCAGACTCCCTTGGGATTTTTCCAGATGCGTTTTGTTATTTTATTTTTTTCTGCTGTAGACAGATGACCTTGTGCAAAATTACCCTTCTGGATGAGTGTGTAAAGGGACATTCTTTCATATAAAAAAATACGAATTTGGTCCAGGATATGCACTTTAAAGAGTTGGTTAGTCCTGGGACAGGAGACTGCCTGGGAAGACCAGATTCTGGCGTGAGAGAGACTTTAACTGAATATTATCACTACTATGTAAATAGCTGGAAAATCTGCATACTTTGAATGTGTCATTATGCATTTTAGTGAAACTGAATCAGAAAATCATTTTATTATTATAAAGTTAAAAGGGTTACTAATCTAGTTTTACATAAAACTAATGAATAAGCTTATAATTGGTGCCTCATGTGTTCTCTTTTCTATTCATACTCCTCAGGCTTCTGTTTCTCTGACTTTAATAAAAAAGGCTTCTGTCTTTTTTATATTAAAAAAAAAACAATACTGGACAATGTGCAATATAAATGTGCAATACCTCTCCTGCTAGACTTTTTTCATATTTTATTTTTTTTATATTTGTATATGTTAATACTTAATTTATCTAGAAGTTTTCTCTATTTTCTATTCTCTGTTTATTCTGTAATGATGCTGCTGGAATTTTAATTTTCCTGAGGGAACCCTCCCAAAGGGATCAATAAAGTTCTATCTATCTATCTATCTATCTATCTATCTATCTATCTATCTATCTATCTATCTATCTATCTGAATGGTGTCATTGCATAGAGAGTGATGGATTATGGGGTATGAAAATGTCACACTCATGAACGATGAGCCTGTCATACAATATGATGTCTGACAGGAGGTCTGTCATGTGTATGGATATTTTAGTCCTGCTTTTAAAACCAAATTATCTCACTCACTTACCACAAATTTTCACATTTGAAAATACACCTACACTGGACCTTCATGACACATTCATAAACACTGCATACATATTTTATAAAGCAATACTAACAGGTTTATGCCAGATTTTCACATTGCATAAAGAGTTTTTAGTAAACTTGTCTTGATATGAAACATAGGAAAACCCTCAATTCCAAACTTTTGACTGTTGTATCTGTCAATTTTTTTTAATTTAAATTTTTGTTTTCAGAATATAAAATATATAACAGCTCATGTAATAATAAAAAGTCAGACGTTGAAATGGCATATCTGTAAAGAAACAAGTGATCCTGGAGGGGAAAACGTACAGGATAAACATATAGGAAATTTGGTACTTAAGTAACTCAAACAAAGGCGGGGGGACAAATACATGCACTATGTCAGTTTGTCACAGCTTGTTTTTTCTGACAGTAAGGCTTCTAGTTAGAAGTAATCCCAGCTTCCAAATGCCACAGGTCCTTTCCCCCTTATCCTAGCCAACATAAACTCATATGAAGCTGTTTCACTCATCAGTACCCTTCACTCATGAAGTGTAGGGCATGTAGGCGATTTCCAATGTGTCAATATAATTCTGGCAGCCTGGACCATGGCAACCATTAAAACTGAGTATATACTTTTTGTCACATTTGGAATTTCTGTTTTATCTTGCAAAAGGCATAAACGTGGGGATACCAGCAAGGTTTGTCCCACCCATGTCTGCAAAAATTCCAGCACTTCATGCCAAAATGGTCTGACCAGAGAGCATTCCCATAGAAGATGCAGAAAAAAGTATCCATCTCTTTTTTCATTCCCAACATTTAATACTACTTGTTAGTCCTATCTTGAAAAGTCTACATGGTGTTCAGTAATATCTGTGCACGATTTTATATTGAATAAATTTCCCTCTAATGTCCCTGATGGGCAGCACAGTGGTGTAGTGGTTAGCACTGTTGCCTCACAGCAAGAAGGTTCCGGGTTCGAAGCTCTCGGCCGATAGGGGCCTTTCTATGTGGAGTTTGCATGTTCTCCCCGTGTCTGTGTGGGTTTCCTCCAGGTGCTCCGGTTTTCCCCACAGTCCAAAGACCTGTGGTTAGGTTAACTGATTACTCTAAATTGCCCACAGGTGTGAATGTGTGTGGATGGTTGAGAGGAGAAAACCTCTATAATAATCCAGCAGAAGGCAATGGGAAACCACTCTAATTCTTCCCTAGAAACTTTGATGGCTAAAGCCATCAGAGTGGCCACATCACTGTAGTAATATGGCAAATAGAGAGAGAGAGATTCCATGATATAGTTGCTGTCACTGGACAAGATTTGTTCCCAATGATCCTTGCCGGTTTCACATTCCAGGTCTCTCTGCCATATGATCCTCAGATTGTCACAAGTGCTACTAATTAGATAAATGGCGTTATTATAAAATGCTGAAAGCCCTGCAATGACCTGGCGACTTGTCCAGGGTGTACCCTGCCTCTCGACCATAGTCAGCTGGGATAGCCTCCGGCTTGCCTGCGACCCTGCACAAGATAAGCAGTTATGGATAATGGATGGATGGATGGATGGATGGATGATTGGATGAAGCACTATGCCTAAGAGGGATTTCAAGATAATTAACAATTGGGTTGTCTGATTCAAGTGAATGAAATTTATTAGTGATGCAATGTCTAATTTGTAAATACTTCCAGAAGTCGCCCTTCTCTTACAAATTGTACTTTTGGGCTAATTCAGTAAATGACATATTGTAAATATACTATCTCTGTAAAGATCACTTATGGTATGTATTCCGTTGTCTAGCCACCATCTCCAATCTAATTTCTGCTTTCCTATTTGTATTTCTGGATTAAGCCAGAGTGAGGCATAAGTGCAGCAAGAATCTTCTCTATTTTAACCCAATCCAAACCAGGTGTACCTTCCCCCAGTGGCTGGCTATCATAGCTCTTTCAAATGATAAGCTATATAATCTCACATCTGCTAGGCCAAGCCCGCCTTTATCTCTGGGCACATGTATCTTACTAAGCTTAAATCTGGGTTTCCTCCCTGCCCAGAGAAAGTCTCTTATAAGATTCTCAAATTGTTTAAAAATATGGTTGGGTGTGCTGAGTGGGAGCATCATGGATATGTAGCCACTTCTCCCACTTTCCCAAGTTTATTTTAATTTTTTGAGGAGTGGTTCAAAATTCAGTGTCATCACCTCACTTAGATCTAGGCTAAGCTTGATACATAAGTATACCATGCCTTTTGGAATCCATCTATAACTAGACTGCATTTCCGCAGAAAAAATGCAAAGTGTGCTTGTTGACCTGTAGTAGAACAGAAGAAAAAAGAAAGGAAAAGATGAGTGCAGGTCAGACCCGATTGCATGAATGTGTCGGGAGAGTTGGCCTGAAGTATCACATGAAGTTTGGTGCGTCTCTGAAGGAGCGTGTCTGAGTAGGACAACTTGATTCGTGAGCCCTGTTCATTCTCTATGGGAAAAATGACAGAAAAATGACAAAAATGACAGAACATGTGCATCGATCCAAAAGCTGTATACAAACACACTACACCAATGGATATGTGGTGAAGTGTTACTGAGCAAAACTCCATTCATTTGAATGGAGCCAAAAATCAATGGAAGCCTGTGGAGGGAAAAAAGGATGCATGGAAAAGACGAGTGCAGGTCTCAGATGAGGGGATGGATATGTGCAGGGACTTGCCCTGAGGCATCATGTGAAGTTTCTTGAAGTTTGGTCACTCAGTTCAAAAATTTGACGGAGAGTGAAAGCTTTTTTACCAAAACTCAATTCATTTTCAGTGGGGCCAAAAATTTATGGAAGTGAAAGGATGAAAAAGTGGGGCATGAAAAGAAAGGAAAAAACTTGTGGATATTTGGGAAATGTTTGATAAATGGCATCACCTCAGATTTGTTCCCATTGATTTGATAACCAGATAACTTGGAATAGATATTAATGGTACTCATTAATGGTGGTTGTAGGATCACTGGTCAATAGAAGTATACTGTCAGCATAAGGCATTAACTTATGATGAGTCCCACCACCTTCCACTCCGTTAATGGCAGAGTTCCATTTGGAACCAAAGGTTCCAAAGCAATTATAAACAGAAGTGGCGAAAGGAGCATCCCTGCTGTTTTCCTCTGGAAAGATTAAAAAATGAGGAAATGACCTCATTTGCCATGACTGCTGTTTGGGGATTATTATACATTAGTTTTATCCGCTGACTAAAACCAGGGTCAAAACCAAACCGTGAGAGAGCCGCATGTCAAAACGCCCACTCGACCTTGTCGAAGACCTTCTCAACATCCAGTAAGATGATGGCCATTGGTACTGTGCTGGAACGATTTATCCACATCAGATGTAGGAGCTTGCATAAGTTATCAGTGTTGTGTATTTTTATTAAGAAAAAATAAGAAATCCACAAAATATAGTTCTTCTCCTTTACTGAAGCACTTTTAACAAAACAAGTATGCTACAGCTTTTTTTTTTTTGCTGACTTAAAATAAAAACAATGGCACAGCTTCCCTAGCTATCAGACATTAATAGCGAGCACCTTAACACGCATCCCTGGGTATTTATACAATTTCCAATAACCAGTCAAGTGTGTTTATCTTACACTGACTAATTGCACAAGCAATTAGTGGTCCGTGAAGCTGACCTCCAATAAAATTGCAGATTACTGCTTTTACTGTGTAACTATACACAACAATCAGTAAACGATCTACCTTTTATAAAACCTACTTAATCAGTATGTATAATGTGTGGCAGAACTGTTTCAAGCCTATATGTCAATTTTTTTAACAATTGCCTTCAAAGTTATTTACTTTTGTATTGTGTGAAATACGGTATAGAGAAATCCTCTGCAGTATCCAACTGTCATCTTACATATTCGTAAAATGTGTCAACATTTCTATCATATGAAATGTATCTACTGTATCTACTTTATTAGAGGAGCATTGAAGGATTAAATATTCTGGGCAGTATGGTGGTGTAGTGGTTTGCACTGTCGCCTCACAGCAAGAAGGTTCCGGGTTCGAAACCTCATGGCTGATGGGGGCCTTTCTGTGTGGAGTTTGCATATTCTCCCTGTGTCTGTGGGGGTTTCCTCTGGGTGCTCTGGTTTCCTCCCACAGTTCAAAGACACGCAGATTAGGTAAAATACCCGGCCACTGGGGTCATGCAAGTCAGTGCATACTTAGCACTGGTCCCAAGCCCGGATAGATTGGGGAGGGTTGCATCAGGAAGGGCCTCCGGTGTAAAACATATGCCAAATCAAATATGTGGAACAGATCTGGGAGCAGCTGAAAGAAGAAGTAAGGATTAAATGCTCTTAGTGTTAGTTTCCATTTATATTCCAAATTATCAAGTATAATTTGAATACTTTATCATTTGAAAGTTCGCTTGCTTACAAAGCTCATATACCAACTAAATGAATTATTTAAAGGTCCCATGGCATGAAATTTTCACTTTCTGAGGTTTTTTAACATTAAAATGAGTTCCTCTGACCTTCTTAAGTCACCCCAGTGGCTAGAAATGTCATAATGTGTAAACCAAACTATGCCCACCCTTTGTCAACATTTGAGAATGGCGCGTCAAAATGGCGCGTTGATAGGCTCTTCCCTTTACTACGTCAGCAAGGGAGATGATCCCCACGCCCCCCCTCTGGATTCCCACACTCAAAAAAATAAAACATTGGATTTACTTAACCGAGTTATGGCAACCGGTCCCACGAAACTGTGTTAATTCAGATGTACTGAATACAGTTATGTTTTGAATAACTCAACATAACTGTATTCAATACATATAAATTAACAGTTTCGTGGGACTGGTTGCCATAACTCGGTTAAGTAAATCCAATGTTTTTTTTTTATGAGTGCACCCACTGTATGGATTGCCCGCCCAGCTCAAAAGTTGCCACCATAGATACGTCACTTCAATTTTGTAGTGAGGAGACCATAGAGGACACAACATGGCACCACCTAAGCGAGCGAAACATGGAAATTGCGCTGTACATGGATGTGAAAACACAGAAAGGAGTCTGTTTTTACTGCCGACGGGAGAGCCCCTGAAGACGCAGTGGCTTAATTGTATTTACTCTAATAATACACCGTCGAGTCTACCTAAGATGGTGTATGTTTGTTGGAAGCATTTTCCTGATGAATGTTTCCACAACTTGGGACAGTACAGGGCAGGTTTTGCACATCAACTGTCACTGAAGCCTGGGTCCGTACCAAGCATCCCTGCCGCATCAGCCACAAACACCGAACAAGTAAGTGTATAACTGTTAAGTCGTTTTGCCGTGTTTTAAAATCGGTGCGTTAGCCTTGCAATGGCTACATTAGCTGTGCAGCTAACCACTTCCTGCAGTTAGCCAGGTACTCTGCACTACAAAACCAAAAAGCATGCAGCATGCTCTGTTAAACTGAGTTTAGTCTGGAAATTGACTGTAACTTATGAGCTTATGTTTGACTATTGCTCCGCAATGCATGTCTTCTGTTGGATAAGCGCTATGTTGCTGTAGTTGCTGCTTCTATCCTCTTTGGGGTCGGACTCCGGGTCAAAAGTGAAAGCTTGGACTGTTGCTTGACCTGCCATTGCTACTGTTCACACACAGGTAGCATGCCCGCAGCTTGGTCAAGCCCCTCCCCCTCCCCCCATGGCCCGCCCCCACCCTCTACCCTTCCCCGCCTCCTGCTTCTCATTAGCAAAATGACGCACTGGGAAAAGCGCTGAAATGGGGCTTTCTCCCAGGAGGCTATATCTACGTGCCAAGGGTTCATTTCGAGAAAGGCTGCGGATATAACATCCGGAAACCTCCACGAGCCCGTTTAAAGCATCAACAAACCACCATGCCATGGGTCCTTTAATACACTTAAATGTGCATTTATTATACTGTTAGTATAAATATGCAGGTAATTATAGGAAATCGCACGTGCTGATTGGTTGAGAAATTCAGACTATTTCTCGATAATCACCTCAAGCAACTCGGCAAAAGGGTGGCCAAACACTTTGTCACTATAAGTGAGGAAGAATTGCAAATTATGAAAGAAAATGCTGTTCCTAAAAGCACTAAAGATGCTATGAAGTTTGGTCTAAAACTATTCAAAGGTAAGGTGGAGTTGTGATTTATTTTATCTATTTCAAAACAAATGTGAGTAGGCATAGATAAGTGACAATTCTGTGTACATTACATTTGCATACTCAGTCCTAGAAAAAAAATCTCCCAGCCCAGCACCCAAAACATACTTGCCCGAAAAACAATTCCACTTGCCCAGAGGACAGAATGCAGTTGATTTTTTTTCTATAGGTGAAGCAGCATAATTATCATAAATCCACAAAACCATAACACCAATATATGCAGATACCGGTACATTCAGAAAGAAAGAAGTTCCAGTTGCAGAGGAATGAATAATTTAGGGTATATTAAGCCATAGAGAGTTTTGAATGAGTATAATAATAATGCTGGAGCTTTGTTTCTGTTATCAAAGGAACACAGTCCTGTGCAAAATGTCACCATGGAACCAGAGAGTAGAAATGAACCCACAGTTCAAAAGAGTTCTACACAAACACACTAAACTTTACAACAGCTACATGCATGTGAAATGGAAATAAATTGACTAAGGCAGGAAAAACTATTTTGGATAAAATTGTTATTATCTGTTACACACTGATCAACCTGTGTGACTCAGTTGTGCCTTTGAATAGAGGATAAATGAAAAGGAAACAGAACATTTGTCCAGGGTGTACCCCGCCTTTCGCCCGTAGTCAGCTGGGATAGGCTCCAGCTTGCCTGCAACCCTGTAGAACAGGATAAAGCGGCTAGAGATAATGAGATGAGATGAGAACACTTTAGATATTGTTTTAACAATAATAAGTGTAGCGCCCGTCCCAGGTAGCTATTTATCTAATATGCTTTAAAGCAGTGTTATAGTGCCATGGGCGGGGCCCTGGGTTCCTTTAATTATTGGCTTTGCCGTAAACCTGTATTACTTACCAAATGAAATTCTCTTTTTACTTTTAAATAAACTATTTATAATGGTTGGTGCCGCCACTTAGTAGAAATATAGGAAAAATTTATTATTTAATCTACTAAGAATTGTTTTTTATGTACTTGTTTTAACCCACTCTTTTAAAACCTTGTTTAAACCACAAAATATGAATTAACTCAAAACAATATAAACATGACCACACACAACGACTTTATATAAAAATAAGGGTTTATTATTAAATGAAATGTTTTTTTAAATGGCTTTTCAATAAACAGAAATAAAAATGAATTAGGTACAAAAACAAATTCGATATTTAACACAAAATGACTTTTTGAATTGCTGTGTAATAAAATAAAATTACTCAACATGTACCCTTAACTTTCTCAAATGATGCTGTATTTATACGCAAGATTAACTGAAGGTGCACTCCTCACACACACTGCAATAAAACAAAAATGTCCCTTAAAAGAACTAAAACGTTGCAGGCCTGAGTTGATGTTTGTGAGCATTGGGGTCTGAAACTTAGTGACCCTTTACAAAAAAAAAAAAAAAAATATATATATATATATATATATATATATATATATATATATATATGAGTGATTCCACGCATATGGGTACTGAAATGGGGACATGAACTTATTCACCTAAAACCATTTCTTTTTTTACCATCAGGTCACAAAACATGTAATCTTTAATGAATGATATGTTAAAAGATAACTTTAATTTTCTGAGATGTAATAAAAACATATTTATATGCCAAAGTCAAGCCTATGAGTTCCAAAATGATGTCTGTTACATTACTTCTGTTACGATTGTCCATTTCGCGTCTGTTACAAATTAATTACAATCTAGCTATATACCATGTTAATCTTATTGAAAGAATGTGTATGTTTATTCTACTACACATGTTTATTAATTATATTTGCTAAAACATCACCTTCCTATGTTTCAAAAAGTAATTCTACATTGTTAAAATTGAGAATATATATGTCCACAACACTTCTGTTACGTTCTGACTTTGGCATATAAATATGTTTTTATTACATCTCACAAAATTAAAGTTATCTTTTAACATATCATTCATTAAAGATTACATGTTTTGTGACCTGATGGTAAAAAAAAGAAATGGTTTTAGGTGAATTTTTAAAAATAAGTTCATGTCCCCATTTCAGTACCCATAAGCGTGGAATCACTCATATATATATATATATATATATATATATATATATATATATATATATATATATATATATATATGCACGTGCAACAGTTTAGTTACCCACAACCTCCTTAGTTACTGGGTTTGCTGAGTAATGAGCTGCTGATGAAGAAAAGGGATCTGATTCTGGAACACGAGGACACGAAGCGCCAACTTCTAGCAGCAACACACACGTGTGAAGAAGAACGGAATAGCTGCTGACCGGAATCTTCTATACTTCTCAAAAAGTCCAAGGAATGCCTCCTGGTCTTATCCTTAAGTGAACATAAACAAGTCTCCTAGTCTCTGTTCTCATTTCAAAGCTTCAATAAACTCAGTCCAAGTCCATTATGACTTTAGCTTAACTTACAACATCAACACATGGTAACAGTGCAAAGCAATAAACACTAATGCAGCTATACAACATGTGCTAACGTTGCTAGCGGCTAATACACTAATCATGAATACCATTTACAATTTTCACACTGTAACGTACAGAAACAGCATAACATAAGCACACAGACGTATTTACCTTCCGCAAGCCTCCTAATGACTTTTACCCGTCGGTAAACTCTTCATCCACCATGGTATTTGTCATAATTCTCCGGCTCGGATATTCTCTCTGTATGTCTGCTTATTGTCTCTCGTCTCTCTACTTCTCTGAACTCACACATGCTACGGGGTCTCTGTGACATCCTGCCCCAACAATGATCTGATTAGGCTCCTAGTTTATCACATCCAATACAATGAAAGAATTAGCAAGATAGACAGTTTGACATAGAGGTTAGGTAGTAACTGAGCACGTTTTAACCTGTGTACTACAAGCAAGCTATTTGAATTTCAATGAACTTTATTAACACATGACAAATATTTCATTATCATCTGTTTTTAGAATTATTTTAACTTTGTAAATGTATTATAACTTTTTAAATAAACACCATATATTAACTTAAAATGTTTTAATTGCTTTTAACAGCATTTAACAAATTATTTATTACTTTTAAAATTTATTTATTTTCTGCCTATACCTTTAGTGGGCTGGGCTACATAAGCATCACTGTACAAATGATAGAGTGCAGATAGCTGTGTAACTACATGTCCTTGGGGTTGTTGAGACATGGAGGGGCAGGGATACCATCTAGCCCACAGTTTAGATCAGAGCCCTTTGAGAGTAAATGCTTTGGCTTTCGCAATATTCTGTTCCCAAAAGCTGATGATGGGAAAAAGTCTTTACGCAAAGAAGGTTTTCTTGCTTCTGTAGTTTTTTTTAAAGTGCATATCACGGGTAAATTCAGGAACAAGATCCATGTAATTCTCCTATTTTATATTAAACTTTGGTCAAATATCTGTCACATTCTGCATTCTCTGCAATGTTTTTTATCTTGCGCAATACCAGAAAAATTCAGTTGAAATCAAGCTGTTTGAGGCGAATTGGTCCGCCTCTGAAAAAACTTGGCATTTGGATTTCCCGGGAAACATTGATTTTCATGACGTCGCGTGCGGGACGCCTCCTTCTGAATCCTACGTCAGCGCTGGTTTGTTTATGAGAAAACGACCTGGTGGTTTTCTGCAAATTTCTTCAGTGTTATCGTGTAATTATTAAAATGGTTAACAGATGTATTGTAGGAGGGTGTAGCAACACCAATCTTGATGGGATTAGTACTCATTGTTTTCCAAAAGACCGGACAATGAGAGAGAAATGGGAGCGCTTGGTCTACACAGGCTGTGCACTGAAACTGTGCAAGCTCTCGCAGCCTGCTGGTGCTTCCGCAGGTAACGTCACGAATCTGGCTCCAGACTCCCTCGGAATTTTTCCAGACGTGTTTTATTTTATTTTTTTCTGCTGTAGACAGATGGCCTTGTGCAAAATTACCCTTCTGGATGAGTGTGTAAAGGGGCATACTTTCATATAAAAAAAAAAAAACTAAATTGGTCCAGAATATGCCCTTTAAACTGTTCTTCTGTGCAGGACTTTTCGGGAAAAATAAGGTATATTCCAACATGTAGCTAATGCTAATGCTAGGCCACGAATCTGCACCGCCACTCCAGTCATTTTGAGGAATTTTGTACGGCTCATAACCACTAATAAACTCTAATTTCCGTGTATATATATAATTCGCTTCTTTCTGACTAAGACTGTCCAAGTAATCCGGTATTAGAGATTTATTTAGCTGTAGTTTTCTTTGGACAACAGCAACAGACGCTGGACATCTCCGTTTGGCTTCAGTATGTGAACAGCCAATCAGCAGGTCCCGTATGTGTTTGTGATTTGTATGTCACGATTTACAACCAGTGGGAGACACCCTTTGTTGGCTGTCCAACAATCACAGACTCCCGTGCCACAATGGCGATATGTTGATAAATATTTAGAAAATAAAAATTATATCATTACGAAATGTATGAAACCATTAAAAACAATTTAAAAAATAATTTTATATATATATATATATATATATATATATATATATATACACTGTATGTATATATACACACCGGTTAGAGGTAAGGAACATTATTCAGTGATATCATTTATTATTAACTCCAATCGTGATATAAAAGTTCCAAATTTGACACTTGCCCGCTTCAACTGCGCTGCTGGCACATGATGTCCTTGACCCTCGTTGCCCTTTAGCCAATTGGTATAATTATGTCATTACATGGATCCCTCTGAGCTGAGGAAATTTGAATGATTTCCTCAAAATATTTTTTGTCCTTTTATATATTGTCATGTTGATGAATAAAACTTTTTAATGCATTTCCCGTGAAACAAGATGAGCTATTTTAGACTGGTTCCCTGCGCTCTTAGCGCCTGTGTTGCTTAGGTTGCCAGCACTAACTTTTGTTGTCCGATCGGACGATTACCATTAAAGTTTTACTCATCCTTGCACACACTTTAGTCATCTCGGACGATCGGACATGAGGTTTTTCGAGCATTGATACCGCTTTTGAAGATTGAAATAAATTATTTTTATAAATATGTTTTATTTTTAAATAATCGCCTGCATATTTATACTAAAATAATTATCTGCATCAGGCTCAATGAATATAGGTGAATAATAACCTTGACTTCATCTCAGTTATTATTCACCGATATTCACTTCACCTTTGGTGAATAATTGTTAAATAAAGAACTATGTATACCTTCTCCAGTACATCTTTATCAAAGTAATGTAAATTTTCTGTTAGCAGTGACAGCCAGTAGTGATATTAGATGAAAGGGCTAAAATCTAATATCTATCAATAGGTTGACAAAATATTAGAGCTGAATGATGTACTCCAAATATTAAACATGGTACACAGAAAAGCTCTAATGCTTTCATTTAACCCTTTATAGCAGTACACTGGCTTTAGATTCTACCAGCAGAATGGAACTTGGCTTAGCGGACATTTTCAATCAGTTTAAAGATTAAAGATTTATAAGATTAGCCAGCATAATGTTGGGTTTCTGTGTGGAGAATATCGTGACCTTGTGTTTAG
The DNA here is from genome assembly GCF_027579695.1 of Neoarius graeffei. Lineage (NCBI taxonomy): Eukaryota > Metazoa > Chordata > Actinopteri > Siluriformes > Ariidae > Neoarius > Neoarius graeffei. Next base: position 88,024,602 of record NC_083570.1, on the reverse strand, counting down.
CTGCTGGTGAGCAGGGCAATGGGAAAGGGGAGGGGTGTAAGCCGACTGCTGGGCAAACAGTTCATGTCTTTCTGTAATAACATTGCGTTGAGTCTGTGTGCTGTTAAATTCTCCTCTGAAGGCATTTTAGGGGAAACAAATGAATAGGATGATAGAATAAATAATCCATTTCATTCCTATTCATTACACCCATCACTATATTTCACATGCAACCTTTTCATCACTGCTTATGACAAGTTATGAATGTGTCAGCGAAGTGGCCTGAAAAAAAATCTGCCCAAATAGAGATGGAGGGGAAAAAAAAATCAGCACACTGACAGGCTGCATGAATCTACAGTCTGGGCTCGAGAGAAGTCAGTCCCATGTTTCTTATACTATTATGTGCATTTTTCTTTTCACAAACTAATATGACCAAAACTGTTTCTCTTCTCTCTTTCACGGAAAGACAAAGTCAAATAAATTCTCTAATGTCATTTCATGGGTTTAAAAAAAATACTCAAACACTGCTTTATAAAAAAATGCATTTCTTATGAATGTTATAAAAGTCCTATGTAGGAGAAAAACAAACGAACAAAAAAACACTGTCTCAAGGACATCGATCCTACAGGGGCAGAGCTGAACTATCATTAGCCACCCCAGGAAACGAAGAGGTCATTGTCCAATTTGAATTGTGAGGAACACATGATATTCAGTCATGACACAATTTTTAATGATCTTGCCATTCCCAACAGCTTGTTTATGTATAATGAGCCTTTCCTTTTGTTTTCTTGATAAAGAACTCAGAAAAAAAAAAACAGGGCTTGAGTTGAGGCGGGTGCAAGGCAAAAGTGCCATCTCCCTGGTACAAAATAAAAAAGGCAATTAAATCTCTTAAAATTCAATCCATATTTAAGGTTTACATACCATGTTGTCATATTAAACCAATTAGGAATGGAAGCATGCATGCATGTAAGGAGGAGATGTTGTCAGACTGAATTGACTCTTCAATCCATCCATCTGACTACAGAGCATCTCAGACTGTCAAAATATAACTGGATAATATAGTTTATTATATTATAATATACTATATATAACTAGATAATATAGTATCAGCACAATGTTATTTATTTCCTGATCTACTAGACTGAGAATAGTCCATGTTTGGAGACATGAGCTGGCAATCCTGATTGGTATGCATATCAATAACACAGTATTGAATGACACAGCACTACAGCTGCAATCTACAGAAATGGAAAAGCAAGCACATGTAGGTACAACATGCTCTGTAAACATTCCTTAAAAAGGCAAAAAGCAATTTGTCAAACTATAGCATTTGAACAGATAATAATAATATCTAATATTATTATTAGATTAGGTGATCCTAATATCACAGCCAAGGAGATTGAGAAAATAACGAAGTATGCAGAACTTAAAGCTATACTGCCTTTCGATTTCATAAAATCTGTGAAATTTAGTTCCCTTTGAAATTTGGTCGTTGTGATATGTTTATTTCTGTAATATCTCACAAAATATCAGGCCATTCTATGGCTGGGAAGTTATTTCATTTGAGGGGATTCCCTAGCAAATAATGTGCCTGAAATCGCTCGCTTCATGCAGTCAAGCAGACAGAGGAAGTCCGTGTGCGCATGCGCAGGTTTACCTTCTTCTTCTTTTGGGTTTTACAGCAGCTGGCATCCACAGTGTTGCATTACTGCCATCTACAGGTTTACCTTGACCGTGCACTGACAGTTACATCATTCTGTCGCTAAACGAACAGCTGATCACACCGAGGTGTTTGCTGACCACCGATATTTATTAGCTTGGTCCTACGCTTCCTTTCCTTTGCAACATAATGTCTTTTCTTCTTGCTTTCCATTACTGTAGTCGGTCTTTCACATTTCATTCGCACACTCATGTCCTCCATTTTTCTCTCCTGTTTCAAATTTGTATCCCACAATGCCTTGCGTGAACGGGGAAAGCCTACCATGTGATGCATGATGTAGTATCTTGAATTGGGTCATGGTGAAGCAGGAAAAAATAGTGATTCTTGGAGCCCACTCTCAAGGAAAGCACAAAGTTAAAACATGAAAAGAATAAGGACCACCTGGTTTGACATAAATTAAGTCACTTGGCAGACTTGAGGTACTCAAGGTTCTTATGGTCAATCCATATGATAAAATATGATAACAGGGGTCTCAGTCCCCTCTAACCAATGTCTCCACTCCTCCAGGGCCAACTTGACGGCCAACAGTTCTTGATCACCTATGCTATAGTTGTGCTCAATTGGAGTCAAGTGGTGTGAGAAGAATGCACAGGGGTGCATCTTGTCATCCTTAGATGATCTCTGGGACAGGACTGCCCCTACTCCTGTGTCAGAGGCATCCACCTCAAGCACAAACTGAGCTGTAGGGTCTGGGATGATAAGGACAGGAGCAGTGGAAAAATTGGTTTTAAGGGATGTGAATGCATTCTCAGCATGGTTGTTCCAGAGAAAGGGGCGCTTGGAGGATGTGAGTTCTGTAAGGGGGCAGCGATGGAGCTATAATTCCTGATAAACCTTTGATAAAAATTTGCAAACCCCAAGAAGCATTGCAACTCCCTGTGAGAGGAGGGAGTGGGGCATTCCGAGATTACCTTGACCTTGTCTGGGTCCACTTGGACCTTACCTGGAGAAATGATGAAACCCAGAAATGAGATTGTGCGCTTATGGAACTCCCATTTTTCTGCTTTAGCAAAAAGTTGATTTTCTAGTAGCCTCTGTAGAACCTGTCTGATGTGGGACTGGTGAGCTTCGAGTGTGGGAGAAAAGCTCAAGATGTTGTCGAGGTATACAAAGATGAACTAGTTGATGAAATCTCGCAAGACATTGTTAACCAGTGCTTGGAAGACTGCTGGCATGTTAGTGAGGCTGAAAGGTAAGACCAAGTATTCGTAGTGGCCGGTGGGTGTATTGAAGGCCATCTTCCACTCATCCCCCTCCCTTATCCATACTAGGTGATAGGCATTGTAGAGCTTCAGCTTGGAGAAAAACTGGGCCCCCTGCAGCAACTCAAAGGCCATGGACTTGAAAGGAAGTGGGTAGCGGTTCTTAATGGTGATCGCATTTAAGCCTTGATAATCAATGCACAGCCTGAGAGACTTGTCCTTCTTGACCACGAAAAATAAATCAGCTTCCACTGGAGATGATGAGGGGTGAATGATGCCAGCCACAAAAGACTCTGATATATACTTATCCATGGCCTCTCTCTCAGGGGGGAGAGAGGGAATAAATGCCACCCCTGGGGGGAGTGGTACCAGGAAGCAGGTTAATAGTGCAATTGTAAGGTTGATGAGGAGGGAGGGAAGTGGCCTGGGCCTTACTGAACACTTGACTAAGGTCCTGGTATTCCACGGGGACGTTGGAAAGGTCAATGGACTCATCAGGGCTGGAGACTTGGGAGGTGAGGGGAATCTTAGCAGAGGACAGGCAGGTGGCCAAGCAGCAGGTACTCCAAGAGAGGACTGCACTGTGACTCCAGTTCAGGTGGGGATTAAGCAGGCGCAACCAAGGAAAACCAAGGATAATAGACTCATGAGAGTTATTCATGGTGAAGAAAGAAATAGACTCCACATGGTGGCTCTTAAGTGGCTCTGTGATGTGGGAAACAAGACTGAGTTCGGTGCCCTGGTGGTTAGAGGGTAGTCTAACTTCCATAGGTTGACCCCCAGCTCTTCTGCAAAGGAGGTTCTGATGAAGCTTTCATCTGCCCCAGAGTCAATGAATGCCTTTACTGGGTAACACCTGTTCTGAAAGATGATCTTAGCAGGAAGCACCAGCTTCTCGGCAGGGAAAGACTGCATCAGTACACCCACCCATATCCCTGCTGCTACTGATGGGCAGCCCCTTTTAATGGACAATGAGAGATGAAATGTCTGGGTTTACCACAGTAGAAGCAGGACCTGGTCTCACGGTGGCACCTTCTCTCCTCAGGGGTGATTTGGGTTCTAGCTGCAGGGGCTCTGGTTCAGGGGAAGCAGTGGCCTCAGATGAGGAAGCAATGTCCTTAAGTTCAAACCTGAGGTTCCGTCTCAGGCTCTGCTGGCATAATAGGGTATCCACCCAACCAGCTAGGTCCACGAGGCCATCCAAAGTCTCAGGGAGGTCATGAGGGGTGATCTCATCCAATACAGAGTTGTTTAGTCCATGAAAAATGCATCATACAAGGCACTGGCATTCCAGTCCACAGCTGCAGCCAAGGTACGAAAGTCATTAGCATAGTCATAAACCGGCTGGCTGCCCTGCTTGAGCCCCATTAGTTGCCTAGCTGCCTCCTTACCTTTGAGCGACTGGTCAAAAACCTTTTGCATCTCTTCAGAGAATCCCTTGCAACTTGAACAGCAAGGGGCCCCAGCATCCCAGCCTGCTGTTCCCCACTCCTGAGCTCTTCCAGTCAGAAGTGTAATGACATAGGCGACTCGAGAGCTCTCAGAAGGGAAAGCGAAGGGCTGGAGTTCCATCGATAAGGAGCACTGGGATAGGAATGAGCGGCAGGTCCCAGGCTCCTCATCATAAGGCTGCGGGTCAGGCAGACGTGGCTCTCAAAGGGGCTGTGAAGCTGGAATGACGATTGGAGCAATGGGTGAGCTGACTGGCGCAGGTGCTGGTTGACTGGAGATGACATGCTGAAGGCTTTCCATCTGAGAGGAGAGTTTCTGTAATGCATCTGTGATGGCCGTCAAGCTCTGATGAACAGCCGCAATCTCCTGCTGGTGATAACCCAGAATAGAGCCTTGTTTGGTCAAGGCAGCTCTGTTTCAAAGTCCATTCCTCTGGCGGGATTGTTCTGTCACGCCCAAAAGACAATAGGAGTAGACTAGACCCAAAAGCAGACTCGTGCACTTGGAGAGAAAAAGGCAGGTCTTAATCTGAATAGTGAGGAGTAGAGGGGAGGAGCAGCCAATGGAAGAAATACAGGAACAGGTAATTAGGGAAAAAAATGGAGATTAGATATCAGCTGTCAAATGAGCGTGAAAAAAAAAGGAAAAAGCATGATGGAGTCCAGAAATGCAACCCCACAACGGGAAAAGAGCTCTCAGTTCAAAAATCAAAGTTCAAAAGTTCAAAGAGCTTCTGCATTGGAAGAAATGCACTCACAATCCCAAATAAGAGGTAAAGAAATCCACAGAAAGAGTGAAGTTACTCCACAGCATGCAGCAAAGTAACAAAATAATCAAATACAAAACCAGGGGACAAAAGGCAAAAAAACATATCCTGAGGTGAAGACAATCCCGCGCCGAATGACTATCCGAGTGGTATAATATAGAGTCGTGGATGAGCTAATGAGAGACAGGTGTGCTGGTCGCAACATAGGGAGGACTCAGGGAAAAAACAGGGAATGGAGTAAAAGCTTGGATCAGGACCTAGATGTTCCTGGCTGGCTCATGACACAAAATAATATGCACTAAATCAAAAATACAAGGTCATTGTATGTAAATAAACTATTTTTTATGATTTTTTTGAAAATAGTACAGTCAGAAACAGAAAATTACCTTTTTGACCTGTAAAAGTAGGTCAAAGGTCAGATTTGACACTTGATTATGGTAGCATGGGTACATGTTTGGGGTAGTTTACTATCACATAAGCCAAAATCAATATTTCATGGTGAAATAGCTATATTGATAATTTTTGTGAATGCACAAAATACATTAAATTCAATTTTTACGAAAACCGATAGACTCCTTTACCAAAGACGATCCTGCACTGGTCCACCAAATGACAACTTTTGGCACCATTGGTGTTTTTGAACATGTTGTGGTTTTGGCTATTTAGGAAACACACTGTTTTCGACTGTGGTCCAGAACGCGTCACTTTCGGCTTGACTGGCATCAAAGCTTTTTGCACAGGAAATGAGCATATCATTTGTTTATAACATCTAGGAGGTAATCCTTATACCTTAAGTAGATACTGAAATGACATTTTCAACAGAAATGACATAAAATATGACATAAAATATCTTGAAAAATAGGTCAAGATCACTCACCTTTGGTCAGTGAGCTTCTGTTGTCTGTGGCTACCAGCGGTTAAAATTTCATCTGAAACTGAATAACTTTTGGAAGAAAAAAAATCACCACAAACAATAGTCTTCATCTATGAAGTAAATTAATAATAATAATAATAATAATAATAATATAATTTATTATTATCATTATCGGGGCGGCACTTAGACTTAGACAAAACTTTATTTATCCCCGAAGGGCAATTAGAAGGGCGAAGAGCGGTACATTAAAAGAGCAAGAAAATAAAATCACAAAAAAAATTAAATCACAAAAATGAGTGGGAAAAAAAAAGCGTATTATGTACAATATACAATGGCAGGCCTGTTGCCAGTAACAAAGTAAAAGAAAAAATAAATAAATTAATTAAAAAGGCAGCAGATAAAATATGACAAATAAATAAAATGACACGTGGGTAAAATTAAAATGACAATATGATTAGAGTGGCATTGTAGTTAAAGTGACAAGGTGATATTGTAATATTGCACATCAGGATATGTGCTATTGCACTAGAGTATTGTACAGAAGACTTAAGTTATTGTAACTGTCTTAGATTTCTTAGAGTTCAGGAGGAGAATAACACTTGGAACAAAGGTTGCTCTCCTCCTCTGGGTCTTATAGGCCAGACAGAACCTGCGATCAGATGGCAGCTGCTCAAATGCCGGGAACAAAGCATGAGTTGAGTCCTTAAGAATTCGACGAGCCAGGCCGCTAGCCTGCTGCTCGTACACAGTATTCAGGTGGCGAGCAGGAAGTCCAATAATCTTAGAACACACCTTGACAATATTATGCAGGCGGTTCCTATCCTGTACAGTAATGGAGTAATACCAACAGCATATAGAAAAAGCTAAAACACTTTCAATGAATGTATAATAGAATGTCAACAAGATGTTCTGACTGACAGAAAAAGAGTTCAGTTTCCTTAGTAGGTACATCCTCTGGTGGCACTTCATCAGGATCCCTTCTGTGTTGGAAGAGAACCTCAGTTGGCAGTCCAGAATGGTTCCCAGGTATTTATATTCCTCAACTGTCTCGACCGGAAAACTGTGGACCATAGCGGTGACAGCCGCCGCTAGTTCCCTTTGGCTGCTGGAGAAGGTCACCACCATCTCCTTAGTTTTACTAACATTCAACTCCAGGCAGGAAGAGTCACACCACTCTACGAACTGCTGAAGAGCGGGTCCATGATGGAGGGAAGGGCCGGACAGGAGGGACAGGAGAACTGTGTTATCAGCAAACTTAATCAGGTGACAGTTGGGGTACGTTGATCTGCACTCATCAGTGTACAGAATGAAGAGCAGCGGAGAAAGCACACAGCCTTGTGGGGAGCCAGTGGAGGTGGTGAGGAGATCAGACAGGTTATTGTTAATCCGGACACGCTGGGTTCGGTTGGTTAGAAAGTCCAGGATCCAGAGGATGAGCTGGCTGCTCATGTTGGAGTTCCGGTGGAGTCTCTCTGCCAGAATATGCAGTTGCAGGGTATTAAAGGCCGAGGAGAAATCTGCAAATAGGAGTCTGGCGGCGGTATTGGGAAGCTCCAGGTGTCTGTGGATAGTGTCGATAATGAAGGCTTTTGCATCGTCGACACCTTTATGGCTTTGATATGCAAATTGGAGCAGATCAAGTTGTGAATTGGTCAGAGTGAGAATGTATTGCCTGACAAGCCTCTCCATAGCCTTCATTACCTGGGAGGTGAGGGCCACTGGGCGCAGATCGTTCAGGGCCATGGGGGGGGGGGGGGCTTCTCTTGGCAATGGGGACAATTGTTGAGTGTTTCCAACATTTGGGGACAGTTACTGTGTTGATGGAGGTCTGAAACAGTTTCTGGAAAACACTCCCTAACTGGTCCGCACAGTATCTAAGGACCTGGCCACTGACATTATCGGCTCCAGGTGCACTGTTAACCTTAGACTTCTTAAGGGCCCTCACTACGTCAGTGGTGGGGAAAGAGATGCAAAGGTCATCAGGTATGAGGTTGGATCCGATGTCCTCTAACTGGGTGGAGTTGTTGATCTCAAATCTGGAGAAGAAGGAATTAAGGTCATTGGGGAGATCTGCTGGTGTACTGCCAGGGATGTTAACAGAGTTGTTACTGATAGGAAGGTTACCAGCCGCCATTCTCTTCAGGCCCTGCCAAGCTAAGCGGAGGTTTCCATGAGAAAACTTTTCTTCCACTTTGTTCTTGTAGTTCAGCTTGGCAATCTTAATAGCCCTCTTGACCTCTTTATTAACCTCCTTTTTCTCCATCTCTGACCCAGAGAAGAAGATCTGTTTCTTCTTATTGATAATGGTTTTTAGCTCCTTGGTAACCCAGGGTTTATTGTTAGGGAAGATGGTAACAGTCTTGGAGGGTATAATGTTTTCCTCACAGAAGTTGATGTATGATGAGATGACATCCACCTGTTCGTTTATGTCATCAGAAGAGGAAAGGAGGTTAGTCCAGTTAGTAGACTCGAAGCAACCCTGGAGGATTGCTATACTCTCATTAGTCCGCTGCTTGATAGTCCTGGTAACCTTCTTAATTTTCCTGATGACTGGGATGTAGGCAGGAGCGAGCAGGATGGTGAGGTGATCAGCAGAGCCGAGGGGAGGAAGAGTGACAGCTCTGTAGGCATCTGGGAAAGAACCATAGCATCTATCAAGTGTCTTCCCAGACGAGTGGAGCAATGGATGTATTGTTCAAAGCCTTTCAAAGATTTTCCAGGATTGCAGTGATTAAAATCTCCAAGAATGAATTTGGGGGAATCAGGGGATAAATGTTCAAATTTGTCCAGGGAGCTTTTGATGAGGTCAGTTGCTGAAGTGGAGTTAGCTTTGGGGTGTATGTAAACCAGGATGAAGAAGAGTTGAGGGAACTCTCTGGGAAGGTAAAAGGGATGAAGAGACAGAGCCAGGAGCTCAATGTCTGGAGTGCTCAGCTTCTCTCTGACGTGGACAGTGGCACACCACCGGGGGTTGATATAGAAACACACACCACCACCATGTTGTTTACCGGTGACGTCACTGTCACGGTCGAGCCTGATGGGGGTGCCAAATCCATCGATGTACAGCGCTTTATTGTCATCGCCATGGTTGAGCCAAGTTTCAGTAAATGCCAGAAAAGAAGCATGCCTGTACTCATGCAGATGATTCACATTAGCCTAAAGTTCGTCCGTTTTATTCCTTAGTGAGCGGACATTGGCGAGGATGACTGCTGACAGTGTCAGCTGTTTACCTGTTGCTCGCCAAAGTCGCGCTCTGATACCTCCCTTCTTTTTTCCCCGTCTGGTCGCCTTCTGAAGTCTCTGTTTGGAGTTGGACTGATCCGCCTCGGATGTTCGTTTCCGAATCTCCTCAGGAAGAGTATTGGGGGAGAACGGAACCGGACTGAGGTTGAGATGCAGCAGCAGGTCCCGCGAGTATGTAATCCTGTTTGTCTCCGAGGGTGAAGCAGCAATTGAATAAACCAACATGTGTAAAACTGCCAGCGTGTAAATAATTCCGGAAAAATACATTCAGACAGTGTAATAAAACAAACAAAACAAAACACAATAGAAAAAATAAAAATAGGAAAACCGCTCAGCGCTCTGACCGGTTGACCGCAAGAGCAGTGACCCGGAACCGACCGCACGGTGGTGTAGTGGTTAGTGCTGTTGCCTCACAGCAAGAAGGTCCGGGTTTGAGCCCCATGGCCGGCGAGGGCCTTTCTGTGTGGAGTTTGCATGTTCTCCCCATGCCCGCGTGGGTTTCCTCCGGGTGCTCCGGTTTCCACCACAGTCCAAAGACATGCAGGTTAGGTTAACTGGTGACTCTAAATTGACTGTAGGTGTGAATGTGAGTGTGAATGGTTGTCTGTGTCTATGTGTCAGCCCTGTGATGACCTGGCAACTTGTCCAGGGTGTACCCCGCCTTTCGCCCGTAGTCAGCTGGGATAGGCTCCAGCTTGCCTGTGACCCTGTAGAACAGGATAAAGCAGCTAAAGATAATGAGATGAGATGAGATTATCATGCTATTACCACCTCACACTAGGTCTGTGTCCCACCTCGTCAAAATGTGCTCAATCCATCACAGTCCTGATTCCTGAAGTTTTGCCTGCTATTAAAACCATAATTTCAGATATGATGTTGTTGCAGTTCATAGGAGGGGAGGAGCACAGAAAGACGGCAGGCCAGAATACAGATCAGTAACTTTATTTTGCTCTTTTCAGACGCAAACATCACTCTCTCAGCCATGCACGCACACACAAGTCATTTGGCTGGGGAGAGAGCTCACTTCCTCTGCTCTCTCTCTCTTTATATAGGGCGTGGTCACTGGGAAGACACACAAACACAGGTTACTTGACATCAGGTGTAGTGATTCTGCCACTTACCTTCCCTGACTCCGCCCTCAGGTCACAGACCGGCGCTTGACCATGCCCCTGCTGCCACATACCCCCACTGCCCAACTCAGGCCGGGCGGCCGTCCGGCCTGCAGCCGACTCCCCCCCGACGGGAGAGAAAGTCCGCCACAACCATCTGCGCCCCTGGCCTGTGGATCACCTTGAAGTTAAAGGGCTGGAGTGCCAGATACCAAAGGGTGATCCGCGCGTTGGCATCCTTCATGTGGTGGAGCCACTGGAAGGGCGCATGGTCCGAACAGAGGGTGAAAGGGCGTCCCAGCAGGTAGTAGCGGAGGGAGAGGACCGCCCACTTGATCGCGAGGCACTCCTTTTCGATGGTGCTGTAGCTCCCCTCCCGTACCAACAGCTTTCTGCTGATGTACAGCACTGGACGGTCCTCCCCCTCCACCTCCTGGGACAAAACGGCCCCCAGCCCTCTGTCCGACGCATCGGTCTGTAACATAAAAGGGAGAGAAAAGTCAGGGGAGTGTAACAGTGGCCCCCCACACAGTGCAGCCTTCACCTCAGAGAAAGCCCGTTGGCATTGCTCCGTCCACTGGACCGGATCTGGTGCCCTCTTTTTAGTCAGATCAGTCAGCAGGCTGGTGACGTCCGAATAATTAGGTATAAACCTACGATAGTAGCCAGCCAGCCCCAGGAACTGTCTCACCCCCTTTTTGGTCTTGGGCCTCGGGCAGCCCGCAATTGCTGCTGTCTTGTTAATTTGGGGATGCACCTGCCCATTGCCCAAGTGGAAGCCCAGATACCGTACTTCCACCCGCCCAATCGCAAACTTCTTTGGGTTGGCTGTGAGACCCGCTCGCCTCAGCAACCTAAGGACTGCCCTCAGGTGTTGTAGGTGCTGCTGCCCGTCATTGCTATAAATAATGATGTCGTCGAGGTATGCGGCCGCATAGGTGGCGTGGGGGCGGAGGACCCTATCCATCAGCCGCTGAAACGTAGCGGGCGCCCCAAACAGCCCAAAAGGAAGTGTGACAAACTGGTGTAAGCCAAACGGTGTGGAAAAGGCCGTTTTTTCTCAGGATAATGGAGTCAAGGGGATCTGCCAATAACCCTTTGTCACTGTCACAATTTACACTGTCGAGTAAAAGCGAGCCGTGCCTAGTCGATCGAGCAACTCATCAATACGAGGCATTGGGTACGCGTTGAATTTAGACACTGCGTTGACTTTTCTATAGTCCACACAGAACCGGACCAACCTGTCAGCCTTGGGTACCAAGACCACCGGGCTGCTCCAGTCACTGTGGGACTCCTCGACGATGCCCATTTCGAGCATGGCCTCGAGTTCTTCCCGAACCACTTTTTTCTTGTGTTAGGGTAGCCGGTAAGGGCGGCTGCGCACTACCACCCCCGGGGGCGTCTCAATGTGGTGCTTTATGAGGTTGGTGTGGCCGGGCAGGGGCAAGAACACGTCCAAAAACTTGGTCTGCAACTGGGCAACCTCCGCGAGTTGGGTTGGGGAGAGGTGGTCTCCACAGGGGACCGGAGATGTACATGATGCCAATGCTCCCTTTTGAACCTCCGGCCCCAGCTCCGCCTTCTCCGGAACCACCGACACCAACGCCACGGGGACCTCCTTGTTCCAGAGTTTGAGCAGATTGAGGTGGTAAATCTGTAGTGCCCCACCCCTGTCCATTTGCCTCACCTCGTAGTCGACATCCCCGACTCGCCGTGTGACCTCAAAGGGTCCTTGCCACTTGGCGACCAATTTGGAGCTCGATATGGGCAACAGTACGAGTACTTTATCTCCTGGTGCGAACTCCGTAAGGCTCATACCCCTGTCGTACAGGCGGGTTTGCCGTTCTTGGGCCTGCCACAAATTCTCCTGGGTTAGGTGTGTGAGTGTGTGGAGTTTTGCACGCAGGTCAATAACGTATTGAATTTCGTTTTTACTTGGTGATGGTCCCTCCTCCCAATTTTCTCGCAGCACATCTAGAATGCCGCGCAGCTTATGCCCATATAACAATTTGAACAGGGAGAACCCCGTGGAGGCTTGGGGGACCTCTCGCACTGCAAATAACAAGGGTTTGAGCCATTTATCCCAATTATGTGCATCCTCACTCACGAATTTTTTAATTATATTCTTGAGGGTGCGATTGAACCGTTCAACTAAACCGTCTATTTTGGGTGATACACGCTGGTGCGGATCGGCTTAATACCTAATAACCCATACATTTCGTTCAGTGTACGTGACATAAACGAGGTGCCTTGGTCAGTCAGAATCTCTTTCGGGATTCCAACTCGGGAGATGACGTGGAAGAGCGCGTCCGCAATACTGCGTGGTGAGATATTGCGAAGAGTCACTGCTTCTGGGTATCGCGTTGCATAGTCCACCAGAACTAAAATAAAGCAGTACCCTCGTGTTGATCGATCTAATGGCCCGACGAGATCCATCCCAATTCTTTCGAACGGGGTCTCGATTAATGGGAGAGGGCGCAAAGGCGCTTTTGGAATGGCCGCTGGATTTACTAACTGGCATTCTCGGCACGCCGTACACCACCTACGGACATCGCTGCAAATCCCTGGCCAATAGAACTGGGCCATTATTCGGGCTAGTGTCTTATCCTGCCCTAAGTGTCCAGCCATGGGATTAAAGTGAGCCGCCTGGAATACCAATTCCCGGTGGCTCTTTGGAATCAAAAGCTGCGTGATTTGTTCTTTAGTCTGAGTGTCCTGCGTCACTCGGTATAATTTATCCTTCATAATAGAAAAATAGAGAAAGGACGGGGTGGCGTTTGGCTGGAGCGTTTGACCATCGATCACTCTCACTTGGTCAAACGCATGCCGCAGAATCTCATCTCGCGACTGCTCTAATGTGAAATCTGCAAGTGATTCCCCGAGAGAGGGAGGAGGAGCCTGCGGCTCCTCACTCTGATGCGGAGATGACGTAGATGGCTCTGTGACAGCTGCTCCCGCCAAAGCGACACCGGGACCTCCCCCTACTAAACTACGGCAGGACCCACTCTTCACTAAATGACTCATTAACTCCCCGAATCCCGGCCAATCAGTCCCAAAAATTGTCGAGTGGGTGAGGCGAGGATTAACCGCCGCCTTTACTCTAAATTTTTCCCCTTGGAAAAAAATGTGGACTGACACTAAAGGGTAGCTGTGAACATCCCCATGCACACACAACACCTTCACCCCCTGTGCTCCCCCCAATGACTCATCTTGCACCAGGCTTTGGTGAATTGAGGTCTGATTACAGCCAGAGTCCACCAACACCTGATATGTATCCCCTTGGATACTCACCGGTATGTGATACGCTCCGGCCCGATCGAGGGCTGCTCCTGGCGCGTCGGGGATCCGAACCACCGCGCCCACTTCCATTGCCGAGCACTGCTGTTGGAGGTGGCCCGGCTCCTCGCAGCCCCAGCAAACCGGCCCGGGCTTCCTCTCTGCACCAGCGCTCTGGGGCTCACTCACCTGAGGGGGGAAAGAGACAGACACAGAAGGGAAAAATGGGAGGGCACCACGGGTGCAACGAGCTGGCTGGGGTGGGGCTGGCCCCAGTCTCCGCGGTGGGGGAACGGGGCGAGGACGAGACACAGGAGGAGAGAGGGGGAGAGAGAGAGAGGAGAGGAGAGAAGAGGATGTCCACTGTCTTGCCGTTGGAACAGCTGCCAAATGGTCCTCCGCCAACTCGATGGCCTGATCCAGCGATGCCGGGCGGTGGCACTGGACCCACTCCGCGGTTCCCTCTGGTAGGCGGCCGATGAATTGCTCCAGCACCACCTGATCGAGGATTCCCTCGGCGTCGCGGTTGTCAGCCCTCAACCACCGCCAGCAGGCGTCCCGGAGCTGCTGGCCAAATGCGAACGGCCGGCCAACTTCCTCCAGACGCAGAGCGTGGAAGCGCTGTCGCTGTTGTTCGGGGGTGCCGACGGTCGGCGGGGAGCTGTAGCGCGGCCAGCTGCGCCTCACCCGTTAGCAGGGGGAGGAGGCGCGCCGTGCGCTGTTCCACCGGCCAGCCCGAGGCCTCTGCTGCCTGCTCGAAGAGCGTGAGGAAGGCCTTGGGGTCGTCATGCGGGCCCATCTTAGTTAGGGTGAGGGAAGAAGGGCCCGTGGCAGTGGAGATGGTGGACCCCACCGACGGGAGGAGGTGCCGGACCGCCTGTCGATCTTCCTGCTGCACCAGCACCAGGGCCTCGAACCGGTGCTCTTGCTCCTTCTGGAGGGTGACTAGCGCCTGGTGCTGGCTCTGCTGGGCCGTGGCGAGGGTGTGGACCAGGTCTGCGAAGGGGGAGGACTCCATGGGGCTGTTCTTTTCCTGTACTCGGTCCCGGGTTTCGGCACCACTGTTGCAGTTTGTAGGAGGGGGAGGATCACAGAAAGACGGCAGGCCAGAATACAGTTCAGTAACTTTGTTTATTTTGCTCTTTTCAGACGCAAGCATCACTCTCTCAGCCATGCACGCACACACAAGTCGTCTGGCTGGGGAGGGAGCTCACTTCCTCTGCTCTCTCTCTCTTTATATAGGGCGCGGTCATAGGGAAGACACACAAACACAGGTTAATTGACATCAGGTGTAGTGATTCTGCCACTTACCTTCCCTGACTCCGCCCTCTGGTCACAGACCGGCGTTTGACCACGCCCCCGCTGCCACAGATGTTTTACAACAGCCATCTCTAATGACAGTATGCTATATAATCACCCATATATTTGGATTATGATCATTAGGCTCCATATCTATAAACCGTGTGTATCCATCTTTTTGTATCTTTGCCTGTCCTGCAGCATAGATACTCAAACTTAATTTCTTGCCTCCGAGAAATAAATTACCCATCTTGAGACCACTATATGCTAACATCATTTATGGCACAAAACAATGAATTTCTTTGTTGCTGTGAGACACAACCTCCTCTATGTAGTAAAAAGTAACTGCATTTCAAAAGATCACACAAAGCCCACAGGATATATCACTACCATTCCAGAACCCTCTAAAGCTGTGGTGGTTAGAATATTGAGACTCCTTCAGAGAAATACACATAAGCCACAGTTGTTCTCATTTAATCATAAGTTGGGATATATAAGTGTTGAAGCAGGGCATTCCATATGCACATACTGCACAATGCTGGGACACACTGCCTACGGCAACCAGCTTCTTCATCAACAAAACTGTTGCTCTCTGGAATAGTGTTAAGGACTCTGAGGCTGGCTGAGAAAGTATATCAATGAAAACAGATATCACGTTCTTTTTCTAGCATGCCACTAAATTACACGTGAGATGGAAAAGTGATTTTAAACCTCATGCCAGGTACGAGAGCCGTACGTATAACAGTATAACCTTAAAAATAATACAATCTCTTAGCTTTCAATCATTATTATATGTTTAGTGTAAATAATAAAATATATCCAGTATAAGGCATGAACAGACACATAATGAAGAATGGGAGTTGACCGAGTATCTTATACACTTGTGAGATGCAAATGTAATTATTTAAAGGAAAGGAAGCAAGAACAGATGGGTTAAAATAATTTAAAAACACAAAAGGAGCAGTGAGCAAATACTTGGAGGAATTGGCAAATAAATAAATAAAAATCGAAGATTAAAAATGAACAAGCAATTTCCCCAAGGATTATTCAAGAACTGTTTATAAAGATTTCTTAGAATAGCATCTCTCTTCGCTGAACAGGAGTGGACACTAGATTTATTTGATATTACTATATTCACCCGAGCAGTGTTTGTTTGGCAGAGTGACTCAGCAGGACATATTCCACAGAAGCCTCAGTGCTGTGATATATCATCTCCTATTTGTTTCCTAGTAAAGCTTATGCCATGGGATTTGGCATCAAGCCAAAGGTAGCAACTACATTTTCAGATCTGCAAGTACCCATTGCACATGTGAAAATGTGTGTAGCTACTGAGAAGAGCAAATTCAAAATATCAGTGTTTCCTGAAATGTGCTTTCATCCCTTAACTGAATACTAAAAGTGATATCTTTGTAGCAGGTGATTATAAATAAAGATCTACATAGAATAGTTTAAAATACAGCAGTAATACTGTACTACTATGCTTGGAAACTCCAATCTAAAAGTCGGATCGCCCAAATGCTGATGATGATAATAATAAAGCAAATTATCTGACCTTGCAAGACAAGTGTGTGGGTTTTTCTTTTCTTTTTTTTTTAAAACCATGGCAAGTTGAGGCTCATAAGAGAGGCTATAAATTGACAGCACCAATAAAATTATGTCCCTGTTTAGCAGTGAAACACTTTTCAGCCAAGGATTTCAGATTATGAGATGAACTGTATCAATGTCAGATCCAAAATGATAATTAATGGAAATTATTCAAAGTCAAAGTCTCTCCTGTGCAAGCACATGGTCTTCCCAGACAATCTCACACCAATTACTAACCAGACCCTTAGGCACATTGGGTGGCGCCAATCTCTGTTTCTGCAACCCTGATTCCAAAAAAGTTGGAACACTGTGTGAAACATAAATAAAAACAGAATGTGAAGATTTGCAAATCATGGAAACCCTATATTTCATTGACAATAGTACAAAGGCAACATATCGAATGTTGAAACTGAGAAATTTTATTGTTTTTTGAAAAATATATGCTCATTTTGAATTTGATTTCAGCAACATGTTTAAAAAAAAGTTGAGATGGGGGCAACAAAAGACTGAAAAAGTTGTGTAATGCTAAAAAAACTAATTAGGTTAATTGGGACGGGGCAACAAAAACTGTAAAAGTTGTGTCATTAAAAATATAATAAAAAACTAATTAGGTTAATTGGCAACAGGTCTGTCACATGATTGGGTATAAAAAGAGCATCCCAGAGAGGTGGAGATTCTCAGAAGTAAAGACGGGGAGGGGTTCAATGCTCTGTGAAAGACTGCATGGGCAAACAGTGCAACAATTTAAGAATAACGTTTCTCAATGTAAAATTACAAAGAATTTGGGGATCACATCATCTATGGTACATAATATCATTAAAACATTTAGAGAATCTGGAGAAATCTCTGTATGCAAGAGACAAGGCTGAAAACTGACATTGAATGCCTGTGATCTTCAGGTCCTCAGGAGACACTGCATTAAAAGCAGATATATGTCTGTAGTGGAAATCAGTGTATGGGCTCAGGAACACCTCAGAAAAACATCGTCTGTGAAAACAGTTCATTACTGCATCCACAACTGCAAGTTAAAACCAGATGTGAACGATATCCAGAAACACCGCCACCTTCTCTGGGCCTGAGCTCTTTTACAATGGACTGAGGCGAAGTGGAAAATTGTCTCGAGGTCTAACGAATCAAAAGTAGAAATTCTTTTTAGAAATCATGGACACCATGTTCTCCAGGCTAAAGAGGAGAGGGACCATCCGGCTTGTTATCAGTGCACAGTTCAAAAGCCAGCATCTGTGATGGTATGAGGGTGCATTAGTGCACATGACATGGGTAGTTTGTACATCTGAGAAGGCATCATTAGTGCTGAATGATATACACGTTTCAGAGCGGTATGCTGCCATCCAGACAAAATCTTTTCAGGGAAAGGCCTTCCTTCTTTCAGCAAGACAATGCCAAACTGCTTTCTGCACATATTTAAACTGCATGGCTACATAGTAAAAGAGTCCGGGTGCTAAACTGGCCTGCCTGCAGGCCAGACCTGTCTCCTGTTTAAAACATTTGGTGCATTATGAAGCGCAAAATATAGCAAAGGGGACGCCAAACTGTTGAGCAACTGAAATTGTATATCAGACAAGAATGGGACAACATTTCTCTTTCAAAACTACAGCAATTGGTCTCCTCAGTTCCCAAAGGTTTACAGAGTGTTTTTAAAAGTAGAAGTGATGAAACACAGTGGTAAACATGCCCCTGTCCCAACTTTTTTGAAATGTGTCGCTGACATCAAATTAAAAATGATAAAATTAAAAATGATAAAATTTCTCAGTTTCAACATTTGATATGTTGTCTTTGTACTATTTTCAATGAAATATAGGGTCTCCATGATTTGCAAATTATCACATTATGCTTTTATTTACAATTTACACAGCATCCCAACTTTTTTGGAATTTAGGTTGTATACCTCGGCCTCTTGCCTATTACATAGCTAGGGTTACAGTGGGAAACATTTTGCTAAAACGATGGCTGATGGCTAAATGTGATAATTTCAGTAAAATGTTCATTTTAAATTTAGTTCAATTTTATTTATTTTGTATAGAGCTTTTGACAACAGACACTGTCAGAAAAGCAGCTGCAAAGAACTCTGGATGCATACTTAGATCCTCAGTGAGCAATCCAGCTGCAACAGCTGCAAAGAAAAACTCCCTGAGCCAATATAGATCCTCAGTGAGCAATCCAGCTGCAACCGCTGCAAAGAAAAACTCCCTGAGCCAATATAAAGAAGAAACCTTGAGAGAAAATGAGCAAATCCATCCTCTTCTGGGTGATTAAAAGAGAAAAGAAGCCTTTATTTGTCACATGCACATAAGCACAGTGAAATTCCTCCTCTGCTTTTAACCCATCTGAAGCAGTGAACACACACATGTGAGCAATGAGCACACACACATACCCAGAGCAGTGGGCAGTTATGTTATAGTGCCCAGGGAGCAGTTAGGGGTTAGGTGCCTTGCTCAAGGGCACTTCAGACATGATACAGAGGGAGGGGTAAGTGCTATTCATTCACTTAACTCCCCTTACATTTTTCCTGCCAATCCCACGAATTGAACTAGTGACCCTTTGGTCTCAAGGCTGCTTCTCTAACCTTCAGGTCATGGCTGTATAGTAATTAGAAAATCATTACTCTTCTACAACTGTATAATATAATGTCAGACAGTACTAAGTGTGTTGAAAGGATGTTCAGTACGAGCACATTGTGAATGAGAGTCCTTGGATGAGCATAAGACTGTTTTTATGATTGCAACCACAGTTGTAAGGTACAGCTCTAGAACAATATTCTGATGATATTATGCACTGAAGCAAGGGTGAGCCAGGCATAAATTATGGGAAATATGATTATGGTTTTGGTTGATGAGTATGAAAGTTTGGTAGTGAATGTAATTTAGAGTTGTTGTTAGTGTGTTCACGTGACCAGAGCTTGTGTAATGAAAAACGTGCAAGGTTGATAGTAAATAGCAGGCTAGCCAGCTTTTGCATGAAAGTAACAATATTAATACATCTATAATAGATTTTGAAACTATCCAACTGAAAGATGTATTGTATTCATGTATTGAATACATGTCTTTGTTAGCCCCATGAGAGATTGTTGCTCTATCCCAGGTGTACCCCAGCTATCACCCAATGGCACCCGGGACCAGATGATAGAAAATCAAATGAATTAATGAATGAATTGGTGTCTACTTCACGTGCCTTAAAGCTGCAGTAGGTAATCCATATAAAAATATCTTTTTTGCCATATTTGCTAAAACTGTCACTATGTGCTGACAGTAGTACATCAGAGATAATCTGTGAAATCTCCTCTGGCTCCACCTAGTGCTCTTAATGCCATTTGTAAGAATCTTGAATCAAAACATCCAATCAGAGCCAAGAGGAGTATCTGACGGAGTGCCAATCGCTGCTTTGGAGGGAGGGTTGAAGAGAAGGGGTGGCATTTTTCAGTTGGATATTTTCAAAATCTAGCTTACTCTTGCTGGTTTCTCAAAAATTACCTACCTTAGCTCGTGACTTGACTTGGACTTCAGCACTGATGACTGGCACTTGGACTCGGACTCGTGCATTAACTGCATTAGGACTCGTAAAATGGAGATAAGGACTCGGATTTTCTCTTTATTTTTTGCGACATGCCATAATAATTTGGCATAAGATATTTATATCCACATTAATTTTTGTACTAATTTCATGCAAGAGTGTCACACCTGCATACCTTGGCACATGCATCAGATCTCAAGCGAACTCTCGCGCACGTGCCGTAAACGACTCACACCTGCACAGATTTAAGGCGCAATCAGCACACCTATATAAAAACTGTGAAAACACACTTACTTTGCAAAGTATTGAGTTGCGTTGCTGACACATTGCCGAGCCTTATTTCCTTGTTTGGATTCCTGATCCCTGATTTCCTGTTTCTCATCTTTGATTCTGCCGAGTCTACGATAGTCTGTTTGTGCCTCGCTCGACCTATTGCCTGTTTCACTGTTTTACGATTTTGCCTGCTGTTCTGGATTGTTTACCTGTATTTACTTGTATTAATAAACACACCTTCTGCACTTACATCTGTCTCCCGACCATCTCTGACAGAATACTTCACACCCCCTGACAAAGAGAATGCACATTCACCTGTTCATACGTCATGTTCAGGAACAAACCAATGTTAATGGCACTGAAACACCCACCGTCAAATGGTGCGGTTGGAGTCTTGTTCTCGGACCCAATTCGGATCAATAGTGGACTCGATTCAGATTCAACTTGATTTTTTTTTTTAATGACTTGGACTTGACTCGGACTTGAACACTGGGGACTTGAGACTGGACTCGGACTCGAGGTTTAGTGACTCGACTACAGCACTGATTTAAATTAAAAATAAAACTTTCTCGCAACAATTTATCCATTTTAAAAGTTACGATATTGCTAGGCGGCACGGTGGTGTAGTGGTTAGCGCTGTCGCCTCACAGCAAGATGGTCCGGGTTCGAGCCCCGTGGCCGGCGAGGGCCTTTCTGTGTGGAGTTTGCATGTTCTCCCCGTGTCCGCGTGGGTTTCCTCTGGGTGCTCCGGTTTCCCCCACAGTCCAAAGACATGCAGGTTAGGTTAACTGGTGACTCTAAATTGACCGTAGGTGTGAATGTGAGAGTGAATGGTTGTCTGTGTCTATGTGTCAGCCTTGTGATGACCTGGCGACTTGTCCAGGGTGTACCCCGCCTTTCGCCCGTAGTCAGCTGGGATAGGCTCCAGCTTGCCTGTGACCCTGTAGAAGGATAAAGCGGCTAGAGATAATGAGATGAGATTAGAAGATATTGCTAAAAATAGACTTACCTGGCCGCAGCCATTTGCACTGAAACTGGATATCCGCTTGTGATGTAACCAGTTCACCATTTCCCATAATAATACAGAGCAATCAAATAAAGGCTTCTAATTAAAAAAAAAATTCCCAGGTGCTGGAGCTCCCCACTGCTCTCTCGTTCGCTGTGTGTGTGCGTGCGCGAGTGTGTGCTCACTGCTTCAGATGGGTTAAAATGCAGAGAAAGAACATCATTGTGCTGTAATTTATATGTGACAAATAAAGGCTCCTAATTCTAAAAATCTCATCAGAAATTTTCTGTAACCATGTAATTTTTACTGGCAACAAAATCCACGAATCAACAGACTTCACTTTTATGAAGTTTAAATCTCACTCAGCTAGATAACACATATACAGTACTGACATAGAAACTAGTAAATATT